>NW_027617467.1:0-115459 GCF_964187855.1 Myxine glutinosa
AAGTGGTTTTTCAACAATATCACAAGTGCAAAAAGTGTTTTTTCCACACTAATACAAGTGCAAAAGTGGTTTCCTGCACCAACACAAGTGCGAAAAGTGGTTTTTCAACACTAACACAAGTGCGAAAAGTGGTTTTTCAACACTAACACAAGTGCGAAAAGTGGTTTTTCAACACTAACACAAGTGCGAAAAGTGTTTTTTCCACACTAATACAAGTGCAAAAGTGGTTTCCTGCACCAACACAAGTGTGAAAAGTGGTTTTTCAACACTAACACAAGTGCGAAAAGTGGTTTTTCAACACTAACACAAGTGCGAAAAGTGGTTTTTCCACACTAATACAAGTGCAAAAGTAGTTTCCTGCCCCAACGCACGTGCGAAAAGTCGTTTTTCAACACTAACACAAGTGCAAAAAGTGGTTTTTCAACACTATCACAAGTGCAAAAAGTGTTTTTTCCACACTAATACAAGTGCAAAAGTGGTTTCCTGCACCAACACAAGTGCGAAAAGTGGTTTTTCAACACTAACACAATTGCCAAAAGTGGTTTTTCAACAATATCACAAGTGCAAAAAGTGTTTTTTCCATACTAATACAAGTGCAAAAGTGGTTTCCTGCACCAATACAAGTGCGAAAAGTGGTTTTTCAACACTAAAACAAGTGCAAAAAGTGGTTTTTCAACACTAACACAAGTGCGAAAAGTGGTTTTTCAACACTAACACAAGTGCGAAAAGTGGTTTTTCAAAACTAACACAAGTGCGAAAAGTATTTTTTCCACACTAATACAAGTGCAAAAGTGGTTTCCTGCACCAACACAAGTGCAAAAAGTGTTTTTTCAACACCAACACAAGTGCGAAAAGTGGTTTTTCAACACTAACACAGGTGTGAAAAGTGGTTTTTCAACACTAACACAAGTGCGAAAAGTGTTTTTTCCACACTAATACAAGTGCAAACGTGGTTTCCTGCACCAACACAAGTGCGAAAAGTGGTGTTTCAACACTATCACAAGTGCAAAAAGTGTTTTTTCAACACAAACACAAGTGAGAAAAGTGGTTTTTCAACACTAACACAAGTGCGAAAAGTGGTTTTTCAACACTAACACGAGTGCGAAAAGTGTTTTTTCCACACTAATACAAGTGCAAAAGTGGTTTCCTGCACCAACACAAGTGCGAAAAGTGGTTTTTCAACACCAACACAAGTGTGAAAAGTGTTTTTTCAACACCAACACAAGTGCGAAAAGTGTTTTTTCCACACTAATACAAGTGCAACAGTGGTTTCCTGCACCAACACAAGTGCGAAAAGTGGTTTTTCAACACTAACACAAGTGCGAAAAGTGGTTTTTCAACACTAATACAAGTGCGAAAAGTGTTTTTTCCACACTAATCCAAATGCAAAAGTGGTTTCCTGCACCAACACAAGTGCGAAAAGTGGTTTTTCAACACTAACACAAGTGCGAAAAGTGGTTTTTCAACACTAACACAAGTGTGAAAAGTGGTTTTTCAACACTATCACAAGTGCAAAAAGTGTTTTTCCACACTAATACAAGTGCAAAAGTGGTTTTTCAACACTAACACAAGTGCAAAACGTGTTTTTTCCACACTACTACAAGTGCAAAAGTGGTTTCCTGCACCAACACAAGTGCGAAAAGTGGTTTTTCAACACAATCACAAGTGCAAAAAGTGTTTTTTCAACACCAACACAAGTGAGAAAAGTGGTTTTTCAACACTAACACAAGTGCAAAAAGTGGTTTTTCAACACTATCACAAGTGCAAAAAGTGTTTTTTCCACACTAATACAAGTGCAAAAGTGGTTTCCTGCACCAACACAAGTGCGAAAAGTGGTTTTTCAACACTAACACAAGTGCAAAAAGTGGTTTTTCAACAATATCACAAGTGCAAAAAGTGTTTTTTCCACACTAATACAAGTGCAAAAGTGGTTTCCTGCACCAACACAAGTGAAAAAAAGTGGTTTTTCAACACTAACACAAGTGCGAAAAGTGGTTTTTCAACACTAACACAAGTGCGAAAAGTGTTTTTTCCACACTAATACAAGTGCAAAAGTGGTTTCCTGCACCAACACAAGTGTGAAAAGTGGTTTTTCAACACTAACACAAGTGCGAAAAGTGATTTTTCAACACTAACACAAGTGCAAAAAAGTGGTTTTTCCACACTAATACAAGTGCAAAAGTGGTTTCCTGCACCAACGCAAGTGCGAAAGGTGGTTTTTCAACACTAACACAAGTGCGAAAAGTGGTTTTTCAACACTATCACAAGTGCAAAAAGTGTTTTTTCCACACTAATACAAGTGCAAAAGTGGTTTCCTGCACCAACACAAGTGTGAAAAGTGGTTTTTCAACACTAACACAAGTGCGAAAAGTGGTTTTTCAACACTAACATAAGTGCGAAAAGTGGTTTTTCAACACTAACACAAGTGCGAAAAGTGGTTTTTCCACACTAATACAAGTGCAAAAGTGGTTTCCTGCACCAACACAAGTGCGAAAAGTGGTTTTTCAACACTAACACAAGTGCGAAAAGTGGTTTTTCAACACTATCACAAGTGCAAAAAGTGTTTTTTCCACACTAATACAAGTGCAAAAGTGGTTTCCTGCACCACACAAGTGCGAAAAGTGGTTTTTCAACACTAACACAAGTGCGAAAAGTGGTTTTTCAACACTAACACAAGTGCGAAAAGTGGTTTTTCAACACTAACACAAGTGCGAAAAGTGTTTTTTCCACACTAATACAAGTGCAAAAGTGGTTTCCTGCACCAACACAAGTGTGAAAAGTGGTTTTTCAACACTAACACAAGTGCGAAAAGTGGTTTTTCCACACTAATACAAGTGCAAAAGTAGTTTCCTGCCCCAACGCAAGTGTGAAAAGTCGTTTTTCAACACTAACACAAGTGCAAAAAGTGGTTTTTCAACACTATCACAAGTGCAAAAAGTGTTTTTTCCACACTAATACAAGTGCAAAAGTGGTTTCCTGCACCAACACAAGTGCAAAAAGTGGTTTTTCAACACTAACACAATTGCCAAAAGTGGTTTTTCAACAATATCACAAGTGCAAAAAGTGTTTTTTCCATACTAATACAAGTGCAAAAGTGGTTTCCTGCACCAATACAAGTGTGAAAAGTGGTTTTTCAACACTAAAACAAGTGCAAAAAGTGGTTTTTCAACACTAACACAAGTGCGAAAAGTGGTTTTTCAACACTAACACAAGTGCGAAAAGTGGTTTTTCAAAACTAACACAAGTGCGAAAAGTCTTTTTTCCACACTAATACAAGTGCAAAAGTGGTTTCCTGCACCAACACAAGTGCAAAAAGTGTTTTTTCAACACCAACACAAGTGCGAAAAGTGGTTTTTCAACACTAACACAGGTGTGAAAAGTGGTTTTTCAACACTAACACAAGTGCGAAAAGTGTTTTTTCCACACTAATACAAGTGCAAACGTGGTTTCCTGCACCAACACAAGTGCAAAAAGTGGTGTTTCAACACTATCACAAGTGCAAAAAGTGTTTTTTCAACACAAACACAAGTGAGAAAAGTGGTTTTTCAACACTAACACAAGTGCGAAAAGTGGTTTTTCAACACTAACACGAGTGCGAAAAGTGTTTTTTCCACACTAATACAAGTGCAAAAGTGGTTTCCTGCACCAACACAAGTGCGAAAAGTGGTTTTTCAACACCAACACAAGTGTGAAAAGTGTTTTTTCAACACCAACACAAGTGCGAAAAGTGTTTTTTCCACACTAATACAAGTGCAACAGTGGTTTCCTGCACCAACACAAGTGCGAAAAGTGGTTTTTCAACACTAACACAAGTGCGAAAAGTGGTTTTTCAACACTAATACAAGTGCGAAAAGTGTTTTTTCCACACTAATCCAAATGCAAAAGTGGTTTCCTGCACCAACACAAGTGCAAAAAGTGGTTTTTCAACACTAACACAAGTGCGAAAAGTGGTTTTTCAACACTAACACAAGTGTGAAAAGTGGTTTTTCAACACTATCACAAGTGCAAAAAGTGTTTTTCCACACTAATACAAGTGCAAAAGTGGTTTTTCAACACTAACACAAGTGCAAAACGTGTTTTTTCCACACTACTACAAGTGCAAAAGTGGTTTCCTGCACCAACACAAGTGCGAAAAGTGGTTTTTCAACACAATCACAAGTGCAAAAAGTGTTTTTTCAACACCAACACAAGTGAGAAAAGTGGTTTTTCAACACTAACACAAGTGCGAAAAGTGGTTTTTCAACACTAACACGAGTGCGAAAAGTGTTTTTTCCACACTAATACAAGTGCAAAAGTGGTTGCCTGCACCAACACAAGTGCGAAAAGTGGTTTTTCAACACCAACACAAGTGCGAAAAGTGTTTTTTCAACACTATCACAAGTGCGAAAAGTGGTTTTTCAACACTATCACAAGTGCAAAAAGTGTTTTTTCAACACCAACACAAGTGCGAAAAGTGTTTTTTCCACACTAATACAAGTGCAACAGTGGTTTCCTGCACCAACACAAGTGCGAAAAGTGGTTTTTCAACACTAACACAAGTGCGAAAAGTGGTTTTTCAACAATAATACAAGTGCGAAAAGTGTTTTTTCCACACTAATCCAAGTGCAAAAGTGGTTTCCTGCACCAACACAAGTGCGAAAAGTGGTTTTTCAACACTAACACAAGTGCGAAAAGTGGTTTTTCAACACTAACACAAGTGCGAAAAGTGGTTTTTCAACACTATCACAAGTGCAAAAAGTGTTTTTCCACACTAATACAAGTGCAAAAGTGGTTTTTCAACACTAACACAAGTGCAAAAAGTGTTTTTTCCACACTACTACAAGTGCAAAAGTGGTTTCCTGCACCAACACAAGTGCGAAAAGTGGTTTTTCAACACTAACACAAGTGCGAAAAGTGGTTTTTCAACACTAACACAAGTGCGAAAAGTGGTTTTTCAACACTAACATAAGTGTGAAAAGTGGTTTTTCAACACTAACATAAGTGCGAAAAGTGGTTTTTCAACACTAACACAAGTGCGAAAAGTGGTTTTTCCACACTAATACAAGTGCAAAAGTGGTTTCCTGCACCAACACAAGTGCGAAAAGTGGTTTTTCAACACTAACACAAGTGCGAAAAGTGGTTTTTCAACACTAACATAAGTGCGAAAAGTGGTTTTTCAACACTAACATAAGTGCGAAAAGTGGTTTTTCAACAATAACACAAGTGCGAAAAGTGGTTTTTCCACACTAATACAAGTGCAAAAGTGGTTTCCTGCACCAACACAAGTGCGAAAAGTGGTTTTTCAACACTAACACAAGTGCGAAAAGTGGTTTTTCAACACTAACATAAGTGCGAAAAGTGGTTTTTCAACACTAACACAAGTGCGAAAAGTGGTTTTTCCACACTAATACAAGTGCAAAAGTGGTTTCCTGCACCAACGCAAGTGCGAAAAGTGGTTTTTCAACACTATCACAAGTGCAAAAAGTGTTTTTTCCACACTAATACAAGTGCAAAAGTGGTTTCCTGCACCAACACAAGTGCGAAAAGTGGTTTTTCAACACTAACACAAGTGCGAAAATTGGTTTTTCAACAATATCACAAGTGCAAAAAGTGGTTTTTCCACACTAATACAAGTGCAAAAGTGGTTTCCTGCACCAACGCAAGTGCGAAAAGTGGTTTTTCAACACTAAAACAAGTGCGAAAAGTGGTTTTTCAACACTATCACAAGTGCAAAAAGTGTTTTTTCCACACTAATACAAGTGCAAAAGTGGTTTCCTGCACCAACACAAGTGCGAAAAGTGGTTTTTCAACACTAACACAAGTGCGAAAAGTGGTTTTTCAACAATATCACAAGTGCAAAAAGTGTTTTTTCCACACTAATACAAGTGCAAAAGTGGTTTCCTGCACCAACACAAGTGAAAAAAAGTGGTTTTTCAACACTAACACAAGTGCGAAAAGTGGTTTTTCAACACTAACACAAGTGCGAAAAGTGTTTTTTCCACACTAATACAAGTGCAAAAGTGGTTTCCTGCACCAACACAAGTGTGAAAAGTGGTTTTTCAACACTAACACAAGTGCGAAAAGTGATTTTTCAACACTAACACAAGTGCAAAAAGTGGTTTTTCCACACTAATACAAGTGCAAAAGTGGTTTCCTGCACCAACGCAAGTGCGAAAGGTGGTTTTTCAACACTAACACAAGTGCGAAAAGTGGTTTTTCAACACTATCACAAGTGCAAAAAGTGTTTTTTCCACACTAATACAAGTGCAAAAGTGGTTTCCTGCACCAACACAAGTGTGAAAAGTGGTTTTTCAACACTAACACAAGTGTGAAAAGTGGTTTTTCAACACTAACATAAGTGCGAAAAGTGGTTTTTCAACACAAACACAAGTGCGAAAAGTGGTTTTTCCACACTAATACAAGTGCAAAAGTGGTTTCCTGCACCAACACAAGTGCGAAAAGTGGTTTTTCAACACTAACACAAGTGCTAAAGTGGTTTTTCAACACTATCACAAGTGCAAAAAGTGTTTTTTCCACACTAATACAAGTGCAAAAGTGGTTTCCTGCACCAACACAAGTGCGAAAAGTGGTTTTTCAACACTAACACAAGTGCGAAAAGTGGTTTTTCAACACTAACACAAGTGCGAAAAGTGGTTTTTCAACACTAACACAAGTGCGAAAAGTGTTTTTTCCACACTAATACAAGTGCAAAAGTGGTTTCCTGCACCAACACAAGTGTGAAAAGTGGTTTTTCAACACTAACACAAGTGCGAAAAGTGGTTTTTCAACACTAACACAAGTGCGAAAAGTGGTTTTTCCACACTAATACAAGTGCAAAAGTAGTTTCCTGCCCCAACGCAAGTGCGAAAAGTCGTTTTTCAACACTAACACAAGTGCAAAAAGTGGTTTTTCAACACTATCACAAGTGCAAAAAGTGTTTTTTCCACACTAATACAAGTGCAAAAGTGGTTTCCTGCACCAACACAAGTGCGAAAAGTGGTTTTTCAACACTAACACAATTGCCAAAAGTGGTTTTTCAACAATATCACAAGTGCAAAAAGTGTTTTTTCCATACTAATACAAGTGCAAAAGTGGTTTCCTGCACCAATACAAGTGTGAAAAGTGGTTTTTCAACACTAAAACAAGTGCAAAAAGTGGTTTTTCAACACTAACACAAGTGCGAAAAGTGGTTTTTCAACACTAACACAAGTGCGAAAAGTGGTTTTTCAAAACTAACACAAGTGCGAAAAGTCTTTTTTCCACACTAATACAAGTGCAAAAGTGGTTTCCTGCACCAACACAAGTGCAAAAAGTGTTTTTTCAACACCAACACAAGTGCGAAAAGTGGTTTTTCAACACTAACACAGGTGTGAAAAGTGGTTTTTCAACACTAACACAAGTGCGAAAAGTGTTTTTTCCACACTAATACAAGTGCAAACGTGGTTTCCTGCACCAACACAAGTGCAAAAAGTGGTGTTTCAACACTATCACAAGTGCAAAAAGTGTTTTTTCAACACAAACACAAGTGAGAAAAGTGGTTTTTCAACACTAACACAAGTGCGAAAAGTGGTTTTTCAACACTAACACGAGTGCGAAGTGTTTTTTCCACACTAATACAAGTGCAAAAGTGGTTTCCTGCACCAACACAAGTGCGAAAAGTGGTTTTTCAACACCAACACAAGTGTGAAAAGTGTTTTTTCAACACCAACACAAGTGCGAAAAGTGTTTTTTCCACACTAATACAAGTGCAACAGTGGTTTCCTGCACCAACACAAGTGCGAAAAGTGGTTTTTCAACACTAACACAAGTGCGAAAAGTGGTTTTTCAACACTAACACAAGTGCGAAAAGTGGTTTTTCCACACTAATACAAGTGCAAAAGTGGTTTCCTGCACCAACACAAGTGCAAAAGGTGGTTTTTCAACACTAACACAAGTGCGAAAAGTGGTTTTTCAAAACTAACACAAGTGCGAAAAGTCTTTTTTCCACACTAATACAAGTGCAAAAGTGGTTTCCTGCACCAACACAAGTGCAAAAAGTGTTTTTTCAACACCAACACAAGTGCGAAAAGTGGTTTTTCAACACTAACACAGGTGTGAAAAGTGGTTTTTCAACACTAACACAAGTGCGAAAAGTGTTTTTTCCACACTAATACAAGTGCAAACGTGGTTTCCTGCACCAACACAAGTGCAAAAAGTGGTGTTTCAACACTATCACAAGTGCAAAAAGTGTTTTTTCAACACAAACACAAGTGAGAAAAGTGGTTTTTCAACACTAACACAAGTGCGAAAAGTGGTTTTTCCACACTAATACAAGTGCAAAAGTAGTTTCCTGCACCAACGCAAGTGCGAAAAGTGGTTTTTCAACACTAACACAAGTGCAAAAAGTGGTTTTTCAACACTATCACAAGTGCAAAAAGTGTTTTTTCCACACTAATACAAGTGCAAAAGTGGTTTCCTGCACCAACACAAGTGCGAAAAGTGGTTTTTCAACACTAACACAATTGCGAAAAGTGGTTTTTCAACAATATCACAAGTGCAAAAAGTGTTTTTTCCACACTAATACAAGTGCAAAAGTGGTTTCCTGCACCAACACAAGTGCGAAAAGTGGTTTTTCAACACTAAAACAAGTGCGAAAAGTGGTTTTTCAACACTAACACAAGTGCGAAAAGTGGTTTTTCAACACTAACACAAGTGCGAAAAGTATTTTTTCCACACTAATACAAGTGCAAAAGTGGTTTCCTGCACCAACACAAGTGCAAAAAGTGTTTTTTCAACACCAACACAAGTGCGAAAAGTGGTTTTTCAACACTAACACAGGTGTGAAAAGTGTTTTTTCAACACCAACACAAGTGCGAAAAGTGGTTTTTCAACACTAACACAAGTGCGAAAAGTGTTTTTTCCACACTAATACAAGTGCAAAAGTGGTTTCCTGCACCAACACAAGTGCGAAAAGTGGTTTTTCAACACTAACACAAGTGCGAAAAGTGGTTTTTCAACATTATCAAAAGTGCAAAAAGTGTTTTTTCCACACTAATACAAGTGCAAAAGTGGTTTCCTGCAACAACACAAGTGCGAAAAGTGGTTTTTCAACACTAACACAAGTGCGAAAAGTGGTTTTTCAACACTAACACAAGTGCGAAAAGTGTTTTTTCCACACTAATACAAGTGCAAAAGTGGTTTCCTGCACCAACACAAGTGCGAAAAGTGGTTTTTCAACACTAACACAAGTGCGAAAAGTGGTTTTTCAACATTATCAAAAGTGCAAAAAGTGTTTTTTCCACACTAATACAAATGCAAAAGTGGTTTCCTGCAACAACACAAGTGCGAAAAGTGGTTTTTCAACACTAACACAAGTGCGAAAAGTGGTTTTTCAACACTAACACAAGTGCGAAAAGTGGTTTTTCAACACTAACACAAGTGCGAAAAGTGGTTTTTCCACACTAACACAAGTGCAAAAGTGGTTTCTTGCACCAACGCAAGTGCGAAAAGTGGTTTTTCAACACTAAAACAAGTGCGAAAAGTGGTTTTTCAACACTATCACAAGTGCAAAAAGTGTTTTTTCCACACTAATACAAGTGCAAAAGTGGTTTCCTGCACCAACACAAGTGCGAAAAGTGGTTTTTCAAAACTAACACAAGTGCGAAAAGTGGTTTTTCAACAATATCACAAGTGCAAAAAGTGTTTTTTCCACACTAATACAAGTGCAAAAGTGGTTTCCTGCACCAACACAAGTGCGAAAAGTGGTTTTTCAACACTAACACAAGTGCGAAAAGTGGTTTTTCAACACTAACACAAGTGCGAAAAGTGGTTTTTCAACACTAACACAAGTGCGAAAAGTGTTTTTTCCACACTAATACAAGTGCAAAAGTGGTTTCCTGCACCAACACAAGTGTGAAAAGTGGTTTTTCAACACTAACACAAGTGCGAAAAGTGGTTTTTCAACACTAACACAAGTGCGAAAAGTGGTTTTTCCACACTAATACAAGTGCAAAAGTAGTTTCCTGCCCCAACGCAAGTGCGAAAAGTCGTTTTTCAACACTAACACAAGTGCAAAAAGTGGTTTTTCAACACTATCACAAGTGCAAAAAGTGTTTTTTCCACACTAATACAAGTGCAAAAGTGGTTTCCTGCACCAACACAAGTGCGAAAAGTGGTTTTTCAACACTAACACAATTGCCAAAAGTGGTTTTTCAACAATATCACAAGTGCAAAAAGTGTTTTTTCCATACTAATACAAGTGCAAAAGTGGTTTCCTGCACCAATACAAGTGCGAAAAGTGGTTTTTCAACACTAAAACAAGTGCAAAAAGTGGTTTTTCAACACTAACACAAGTGCGAAAAGTGGTTTTTCAACACTAACACAAGTGCGAAAAGTGGTTTTTCAAAACTAACACAAGTGCGAAAAGTATTTTTTCCACACTAATACAAGTGCAAAAGTGGTTTCCTGCACCAACACAAGTGCAAAAAGTGTTTTTTCAACACCAACACAAGTGCGAAAAGTGGTTTTTCAACACTAACACAGGTGTGAAAAGTGGTTTTTCAACACTAACACAAGTGCGAAAAGTGTTTTTTCCACACTAATACAAGTGCAAACGTGGTTTCCTGCACCAACACAAGTGCGAAAAGTGGTGTTTCAACACTATCACAAGTGCAAAAAGTGTTTTTTCAACACAAACACAAGTGAGAAAAGTGGTTTTTCAACACTAACACAAGTGCGAAAAGTGGTTTTTCAACACTAACACGAGTGCGAAAAGTGTTTTTTCCACACTAATACAAGTGCAAAAGTGGTTTCCTGCACCAACACAAGTGCGAAAAGTGGTTTTTCAACACCAACACAAGTGTGAAAAGTGTTTTTTCAACACCAACACAAGTGCGAAAAGTGTTTTTTCCACACTAATACAAGTGCAACAGTGGTTTCCTGCACCAACACAAGTGCGAAAAGTGGTTTTTCAACACTAACACAAGTGCGAAAAGTGGTTTTTCAACACTAATACAAGTGCGAAAAGTGTTTTTTCCACACTAATCCAAATGCAAAAGTGGTTTCCTGCACCAACACAAGTGCGAAAAGTGGTTTTTCAACACTAACACAAGTGCGAAAAGTGGTTTTTCAACACTAACACAAGTGTGAAAAGTGGTTTTTCAACACTATCACAAGTGCAAAAAGTGTTTTTCCACACTAATACAAGTGCAAAAGTGGTTTTTCAACACTAACACAAGTGCAAAACGTGTTTTTTCCACACTACTACAAGTGCAAAAGTGGTTTCCTGCACCAACACAAGTGCGAAAAGTGGTTTTTCAACACAATCACAAGTGCAAAAAGTGTTTTTTCAACACCAACACAAGTGAGAAAAGTGGTTTTTCAACACTAACACAAGTGCGAAAAGTGGTTTTTCAACACTAACACGAGTGCAAAAAGTGTTTTTTCCACACTAATACAAGTGCAAAAGTGGTTGCCTGCACCAACACAAGTGCGAAAAGTGGTTTTTCAACACCAACACAAGTGCGAAAAGTGTTTTTTCAACACTATCACAAGTGCGAAAAGTGGTTTTTCAACACTATCACAAGTGCAAAAAGTGTTTTTTCAACACCAACACAAGTGCGAAAAGTGTTTTTTCCACACTAATACAAGTGCAACAGTGGTTTCCTGCACCAACACAAGTGCGAAAAGTGGTTTTTCAACACTAACACAAGTGCGAAAAGTGGTTTTTCAACACTAATACAAGTGCGAAAAGTGTTTTTTCCACACTAATCCAAGTGCAAAAGTGGTTTCCTGCACCAACACAAGTGCGAAAAGTGGTTTTTCAACACTAACACAAGTGCGAAAAGTGGTTTTTCAACACTAACACAAGTGCGAAAAGTGGTTTTTCAACACTATCACAAGTGCAAAAAGTGTTTTTCCACACTAATACAAGTGCAAAAGTGGTTTTTCAACACTAACACAAGTGCAAAAAGTGTTTTTTCCACACTACTACAAGTGCAAAAGTGGTTTCCTGCACCAACACAAGTGCGAAAAGTGGTTTTTCAACACTAACACAAGTGCGAAAAGTGGTTTTTCAACACTAACACAAGTGCGAAAAGTGGTTTTTCAACACTAACATAAGTGTGAAAAGTGGTTTTTCAACACTAACACAAGTGCGAAAAGTGTTTTTTCCACACTAATACAAGTGCAAAAGTGCTTTCCTGCACCAACACAAGTGCGAAAAGTGGTTTTTCAACACTAACACAAGTGCGAAAAGTGGTTTTTCAACACTAACATAAGTGCGAAAAGTGGTTTTTCAACACTAACACAAGTGCGAAAAGTGGTTTTTCCACACTAATACAAGTGCAAAAGTAGTTTCCTGCACCAACGCAAGTGCGAAAAGTGGTTTTTCAACACTAACACAAGTGCGAAAAGTGGTTTTTCAACACTATCACAAGTGCAAAAAGTGTTTTTTCCACACTAATACAAGTGCAAAAGTGGTTTCCTGCACCAACACAAGTGCGAAAAGTGGTTTTTCAACACTAACACAAGTGCGAGAATTGGTTTTTCAACAATATCACAAGTGCAAAAAGTGGTTTTTCCACACTAATACAAGTGCAAAAGTGGTTTCCTGCACCAACGCAAGTGCGAAAAGTGGTTTTTCAACACTAAAACAAGTGCGAAAAGTGGTTTTTCAACACTATCACAAGTGCAAAAAGTGTTTTTTCCACACTAATACAAGTGCAAAAGTGGTTTCCTGCACCAACACAAGTGCGAAAAGTGGTTTTTCAACACTAACACAAGTGCAAAAAGTGGTTTTTCAACAATATCACAAGTGCAAAAAGTGTTTTTTCCACACTAATACAAGTGCAAAAGTGGTTTCCTGCACCAACACAAGTGAAAAAAAGTGGTTTTTCAACACTAACACAAGTGCGAAAAGTGGTTTTTCAACAATAACACAAGTGCGAAAAGTGTTTTTTCCACACTAATACAAGTGCAAAAGTGGTTTCCTGCACCAACACAAGTGTGAAAAGTGGTTTTTCAACACTAACACAAGTGCGAAAAGTGATTTTTCAACACTAACACAAGTGCAAAAAGTGGTTTTTCCACACTAATACAAGTGCAAAAGTGGTTTCCTGCACCAACGCAAGTGCGAAAGGTGGTTTTTCAACACTAACACAAGTGCGAAAAGTGGTTTTTCAACACTATCACAAGTGCAAAAAGTGTTTTTTCCACACTAATACAAGTGCAAAAGTGGTTTCCTGCACCAACACAAGTGTGAAAAGTGGTTTTTCAACACTAACACAAGTGCGAAAAGTGGTTTTTCAACACTAACATAAGTGCGAAAAGTGGTTTTTCAACACTAACACAAGTGCGAAAAGTGGTTTTTCCACACTAATACAAGTGCAAAAGTGGTTTCCTGCACCAACACAAGTGCGAAAAGTGGTTTTTCAACACTAACACAAGTGCGAAAAGTGGTTTTTCAACACTAACACAAGTGCGAAAAGTGGTTTTTCAACACTAACACAAGTGCGAAAAGTGTTTTTTCCACACTAATACAAGTGCAAAAGTGGTTTCCTGCACCAACACAAGTGTGAAAAGTGGTTTTTCAACACTAACACAAGTGCGAAAAGTGGTTTTTCAACACTAACACAAGTGCGAAAAGTGGTTTTTCCACACTAATACAAGTGCAAAAGTAGTTTCCTGCCCCAACGCAAGTGCGAAAAGTCGTTTTTCAACACTAACACAAGTGCAAAAAGTGGTTTTTCAAAACTATCACAAGTGCAAAAAGTGTTTTTTCCACACTAATACAAGTGCAAAAGTGGTTTCCTGCACCAACACAAGTGCGAAAAGTGGTTTTTCAACACTAACACAATTGCCAAAAGTGGTTTTTCAACAATATCACAAGTGCAAAAAGTGTTTTTTCCATACTAATACAAGTGCAAAAGTGGTTTCCTGCACCAATACAAGTGTGAAAAGTGGTTTTTCAACACTAAAACAAGTGCAAAAAGTGGTTTTTCAACACTAACACAAGTGCGAAAAGTGGTTTTTCAACACTAACACAAGTGCGAAAAGTGGTTTTTCAAAACTAACACAAGTGCGAAAAGTCTTTTTTCCACACTAATACAAGTGCAAAAGTGGTTTCCTGCACCAACACAAGTGCAAAAAGTGTTTTTTCAACACCAACACAAGTGCGAAAAGTGGTTTTTCAACACTAACACAGGTGTGAAAAGTGGTTTTTCAACACTAACACAAGTGCGAAAAGTGTTTTTTCCACACTAATACAAGTGCAAACGTGGTTTCCTGCACCAACACAAGTGCAAAAAGTGGTGTTTCAACACTATCACAAGTGCAAAAAGTGTTTTTTCAACACAAACACAAGTGAGAAAAGTGGTTTTTCAACACTAACACAAGTGCGAAAAGTGGTTTTTCAACACTAACACGAGTGCGAAAAGTGTTTTTTCCACACTAATACAAGTGCAAAAGTGGTTTCCTGCACCAACACAAGTGCGAAAAGTGGTTTTTCAACACCAACACAAGTGTGAAAAGTGTTTTTTCAACACCAACACAAGTGCGAAAAGTGTTTTTTCCACACTAATACAAGTGCAACAGTGGTTTCCTGCACCAACACAAGTGCGAAAAGTGGTTTTTCAACACTAACACAAGTGCGAAAAGTGGTTTTTCAACACTAATACAAGTGCGAAAAGTGTTTTTTCCACACTAATCCAAATGCAAAAGTGGTTTCCTGCACCAACACAAGTGCAAAAAGTGGTTTTTCAACACTAACACAAGTGCGAAAAGTGGTTTTTCAACACTAACACAAGTGTGAAAAGTGGTTTTTCAACACTATCACAAGTGCAAAAAGTGTTTTTCCACACTAATACAAGTGCAAAAGTGGTTTTTCAACACTAACACAAGTGCAAAACGTGTTTTTTCCACACTACTACAAGTGCAAAAGTGGTTTCCTGCACCAACACAAGTGCGAAAAGTGGTTTTTCAACACAATCACAAGTGCAAAAAGTGTTTTTTCAACACCAACACAAGTGAGAAAAGTGGTTTTTCAACACTAACACAAGTGCGAAAAGTGGTTTTTCAACACTAACACGAGTGCGAAAAGTGTTTTTTCCACACTAATACAAGTGCAAAAATGGTTTCCTGCACCAACACAAGTGCGAAAAGTGGTTTTTCAACACTAACACAAGTGCGAAAAGTGGTTTTTCAACACTAACATAAGTGCGAAAAGTGGTTTTTCAACACTAACACAAGTGCGAAAAGTGGTTTTTCCACACTAATACAAGTGCAAAAGTGGTTTCCTGCACCAACGCAAGTGCGAAAAGTGGTTTTTCAACACTAACACAAGTGCGAAAAGTGGTTTTTCAACACTATCACAAGTGCAAAAAGTGTTTTTTCCACACTAATACAAGTGCAAAAGTGGTTTCCTGCACCAACACAAGTGCGAAAAGTGGTTTTTCAACACTAACACAAGTGCGAAAATTGGTTTTTCAACAATATCACAAGTGCAAAAAGTGGTTTTTCCACACTAATACAAGTGCAAAAGTGGTTTCCTGCACCAACGCAAGTGCGAAAAGTGGTTTTTCAACACTAAAACAAGTGCGAAAAGTGGTTTTTCAACACTATCACAAGTGCAAAAAGTGTTTTTTCCACACTAATACAAGTGCAAAAGTGGTTTCCTGCACCAACACAAGTGCGAAAAGTGGTTTTTCAACACTAACACAAGTGCAAAAAGTGGTTTTTCAACAATATCACAAGTGCAAAAAGTGTTTTTTCCACACTAATACAAGTGCAAAAGTGGTTTCCTGCACCAACACAAGTGAAAAAAAGTGGTTTTTCAACACTAACACAAGTGCGAAAAGTGGTTTTTCAACACTAACACAAGTGCGAAAAGTGTTTTTTCCACACTAATACAAGTGCAAAAGTGGTTTCCTGCACCAACACAAGTGTGAAAAGTGGTTTTTCAACACTAACACAAGTGCGAAAAGTGATTTTTCAACACTAACACAAGTGCAAAAAGTGGTTTTTCCACACTAATACAAGTGCAAAAGTGGTTTCCTGCACCAACGCAAGTGCGAAAGGTGGTTTTTCAACACTAACACAAGTGCGAAAAGTGGTTTTTCAACACTATCACAAGTGCAAAAAGTGTTTTTTCCACACTAATACAAGTGCAAAAGTGGTTTCCTGCACCAACACAAGTGTGAAAAGTGGTTTTTCAACACTAACACAAGTGCGAAAAGTGGTTTTTCAACACTAACATAAGTGCGAAAAGTGGTTTTTCAACACTAACACAAGTGCGAAAAGTGGTTTTTCCACACTAATACAAGTGCAAAAGTGGTTTCCTGCACCAACACAAGTGCGAAAAGTGGTTTTTCAACACTAACACAAGTGCGAAAAGTGGTTTTTCAACACTATCACAAGTGCAAAAAGTGTTTTTTCCACACTAATACAAGTGCAAAAGTGGTTTCCTGCACCAACACAAGTGCGAAAAGTGGTTTTTCAACACTAACACAAGTGCGAAAAGTGGTTTTTCAACACTAACACAAGTGCGAAAAGTGGTTTTTCAACACTAACACAAGTGCGAAAAGTGTTTTTTCCACACTAATACAAGTGCAAAAGTGGTTTCCTGCACCAACACAAGTGTGAAAAGTGGTTTTTCAACACTAACACAAGTGCGAAAAGTGGTTTTTCCACACTAATACAAGTGCAAAAGTAGTTTCCTGCCCCAACGCAAGTGCGAAAAGTCGTTTTTCAACACTAACACAAGTGCAAAAAGTGGTTTTTCAACACTATCACAAGTGCAAAAAGTGTTTTTTCCACACTAATACAAGTGCAAAAGTGGTTTCCTGCACCAACACAAGTGCAAAAAGTGGTTTTTCAACACTAACACAATTGCCAAAAGTGGTTTTTCAACAATATCACAAGTGCAAAAAGTGTTTTTTCCATACTAATACAAGTGCAAAAGTGGTTTCCTGCACCAATACAAGTGTGAAAAGTGGTTTTTCAACACTAAAACAAGTGCAAAAAGTGGTTTTTCAACACTAACACAAGTGCGAAAAGTGGTTTTTCAACACTAACACAAGTGCGAAAAGTGGTTTTTCAAAACTAACACAAGTGCGAAAAGTCTTTTTTCCACACTAATACAAGTGCAAAAGTGGTTTCCTGCACCAACACAAGTGCAAAAAGTGTTTTTTCAACACCAACACAAGTGCGAAAAGTGGTTTTTCAACACTAACACAGGTGTGAAAAGTGGTTTTTCAACACTAACACAAGTGCGAAAAGTGTTTTTTCCACACTAATACAAGTGCAAACGTGGTTTCCTGCACCAACACAAGTGCAAAAAGTGGTGTTTCAACACTATCACAAGTGCAAAAAGTGTTTTTTCAACACAAACACAAGTGAGAAAAGTGGTTTTTCAACACTAACACAAGTGCGAAAAGTGGTTTTTCAACACTAACACGAGTGCGAAAAGTGTTTTTTCCACACTAATACAAGTGCAAAAGTGGTTTCCTGCACCAACACAAGTGCGAAAAGTGGTTTTTCAACACCAACACAAGTGTGAAAAGTGTTTTTTCAACACCAACACAAGTGCGAAAAGTGTTTTTTCCACACTAATACAAGTGCAACAGTGGTTTCCTGCACCAACACAAGTGCGAAAAGTGGTTTTTCAACACTAACACAAGTGCGAAAAGTGGTTTTTCAACACTAATACAAGTGCGAAAAGTGTTTTTTCCACACTAATCCAAATGCAAAAGTGGTTTCCTGCACCAACACAAGTGCAAAAAGTGGTTTTTCAACACTAACACAAGTGCGAAAAGTGGTTTTTCAACACTAACACAAGTGTGAAAAGTGGTTTTTCAACACTATCACAAGTGCAAAAAGTGTTTTTCCACACTAATACAAGTGCAAATGTGGTTTTTCAACACTAACACAAGTGCAAAACGTGTTTTTTCCACACTACTACAAGTGCAAAAGTGGTTTCCTGCACCAACACAAGTGCGAAAAGTGGTTTTTCAACACAATCACAAGTGCAAAAAGTGTTTTTTCAACACCAACACAAGTGAGAAAAGTGGTTTTTCAACACTAACACAAGTGCGAAAAGTGGTTTTTCAACACTAACACGAGTGCGAAAAGTGTTTTTTCCACACTAATACAAGTGCAAAAGTGGTTGCCTGCACCAACACAAGTGCGAAAAGTGGTTTTTCAACACCAACACAAGTGCGAAAAGTGTTTTTTCAACACTATCACAAGTGCGAAAAGTGGTTTTTCAACACTATCACAAGTGCAAAAAGTGTTTTTTCAACACCAACACAAGTGCGAAAAGTGTTTTTTCCACACTAATACAAGTGCAACAGTGGTTTCCTGCACCAACACAAGTGCGAAAAGTGGTTTTTCAACACTAACACAAGTGCGAAAAGTGGTTTTTCAACAATAATACAAGTGCGAAAAGTGTTTTTTCCACACTAATCCAAGTGCAAAAGTGGTTTCCTGCACCAACACAAGTGCGAAAAGTGGTTTTTCAACACTAACACAAGTGCGAAAAGTGGTTTTTCAACACTAACACAAGTGCGAAAAGTGGTTTTTCAACACTATCACAAGTGCAAAAAGTGTTTTTCCACACTAATACAAGTGCAAAAGTGGTTTTTCAACACTAACACAAGTGCAAAAAGTGTTTTTTCCACACTACTACAAGTGCAAAAGTGGTTTCCTGCACCAACACAAGTGCGAAAAGTGGTTTTTCAACACTAACACAAGTGCGAAAAGTGGTTTTTCAACACTAACACAAGTGCGAAAAGTGGTTTTTCAACACTAACATAAGTGTGAAAAGTGGTTTTTCAACACTAACATAAGTGCGAAAAGTGGTTTTTCAACACTAACACAAGTGCGAAAAGTGGTTTTTCCACACTAATACAAGTGCAAAAGTGGTTTCCTGCACCAACACAAGTGCGAAAAGTGGTTTTTCAACACTAACACAAGTGCGAAAAGTGGTTTTTCAACACTAACATAAGTGCGAAAAGTGGTTTTTCAACACTAACATAAGTGCGAAAAGTGGTTTTTCAACACTAACACAAGTGCGAAAAGTGGTTTTTCCACACTAATACAAGTGCAAAAGTGGTTTCCTGCACCAACACAAGTGCGAAAAGTGGTTTTTCAACACTAACACAAGTGCGAAAAGTGGTTTTTCAACACTAACGTAAGTGCGAAAAGTGGTTTTTCAACACTAACACAAGTGCGAAAAGTGGTTTTTCCACACTAATACAAGTGCAAAAGTGGTTTCCTGCACCAACGCAAGTGCGAAAAGTGGTTTTTCAACACTATCACAAGTGCAAAAAGTGTTTTTTCCACACTAATACAAGTGCAAAAGTGGTTTCCTGCACCAACACAAGTGCGAAAAGTGGTTTTTCAACACTAACACAAGTGCGAAAATTGGTTTTTCAACAATATCACAAGTGCAAAAAGTGGTTTTTCCACACTAATACAAGTGCAAAAGTGGTTTCCTGCACCAACGCAAGTGCGAAAAGTGGTTTTTCAACACTAAAACAAGTGCGAAAAGTGGTTTTTCAACACTATCACAAGTGCAAAAAGTGTTTTTTCCACACTAATACAAGTGCAAAAGTGGTTTCCTGCACCAACACAAGTGCGAAAAGTGGTTTTTCAACACTAACACAAGTGCGAAAAGTGGTTTTTCAACAATATCACAAGTGCAAAAAGTGTTTTTTCCACACTAATACAAGTGCAAAAGTGGTTTCCTGCACCAACACAAGTGAAAAAAAGTGGTTTTTCAACACTAACACAAGTGCGAAAAGTGGTTTTTCAACACTAACACAAGTGCGAAAAGTGTTTTTTCCACACTAATACAAGTGCAAAAGTGGTTTCCTGCACCAACACAAGTGTGAAAAGTAGTTTTTCAACACTAACACAAGTGCGAAAAGTGATTTTTCAACACTAACACAAGTGCAAAAAGTGGTTTTTCCACACTAATACAAGTGCAAAAGTGGTTTCCTGCACCAACGCAAGTGCGAAAGGTGGTTTTTCAACACTAACACAAGTGCGAAAAGTGGTTTTTCAACACTATCACAAGTGCAAAAAGTGTTTTTTCCACACTAATACAAGTGCAAAAGTGGTTTCCTGCACCAACACAAGTGTGAAAAGTGGTTTTTCAACACTAACACAAGTGTGAAAAGTGGTTTTTCAACACTAACATAAGTGCGAAAAGTGGTTTTTCAACACAAACACAAGTGCGAAAAGTGGTTTTTCCACACTAATACAAGTGCAAAAGTGGTTTCCTGCACCAACACAAGTGCGAAAAGTGGTTTTTCAACACTAACACAAGTGCGAAAAGTGGTTTTTCAACACTATCACAAGTGCAAAAAGTGTTTTTTCCACACTAATACAAGTGCAAAAGTGGTTTCCTGCACCAACACAAGTGCGAAAAGTGGTTTTTCAACACTAACACAAGTGCGAAAAGTGGTTTTTCAACACTAACACAAGTGCGAAAAGTGGTTTTTCAACACTAACACAAGTGCGAAAAGTGTTTTTTCCACACTAATACAAGTGCAAAAGTGGTTTCCTGCACCAACACAAGTGTGAAAAGTGGTTTTTCAACACTAACACAAGTGCGAAAAGTGGTTTTTCAACACTAACACAAGTGCGAAAAGTGGTTTTTCCACACTAATACAAGTGCAAAAGTAGTTTCCTGCCCCAACGCAAGTGCGAAAAGTCGTTTTTCAACACTAACACAAGTGCAAAAAGTGGTTTTTCAACACTATCACAAGTGCAAAAAGTGTTTTTTCCACACTAATACAAGTGCAAAAGTGGTTTCCTGCACCAACACAAGTGCGAAAAGTGGTTTTTCAACACTAACACAATTGCCAAAAGTGGTTTTTCAACAATATCACAAGTGCAAAAAGTGTTTTTTCCATACTAATACAAGTGCAAAAGTGGTTTCCTGCACCAATACAAGTGTGAAAAGTGGTTTTTCAACACTAAAACAAGTGCAAAAAGTGGTTTTTCAACACTAACACAAGTGCGAAAAGTGGTTTTTCAACACTAACACAAGTGCGAAAAGTGGTTTTTCAAAACTAACACAAGTGCGAAAAGTCTTTTTTCCACACTAATACAAGTGCAAAAGTGGTTTCCTGCACCAACACAAGTGCAAAAAGTGTTTTTTCAACACCAACACAAGTGCGAAAAGTGGTTTTTCAACACTAACACAGGTGTGAAAAGTGGTTTTTCAACACTAACACAAGTGCGAAAAGTGTTTTTTCCACACTAATACAAGTGCAAACGTGGTTTCCTGCACCAACACAAGTGCAAAAAGTGGTGTTTCAACACTATCACAAGTGCAAAAAGTGTTTTTTCAACACAAACACAAGTGAGAAAAGTGGTTTTTCAACACTAACACAAGTGCGAAAAGTGGTTTTTCAACACTAACACGAGTGCGAAGTGTTTTTTCCACACTAATACAAGTGCAAAAGTGGTTTCCTGCACCAACACAAGTGCGAAAAGTGGTTTTTCAACACCAACACAAGTGTGAAAAGTGTTTTTTCAACACCAACACAAGTGCGAAAAGTGTTTTTTCCACACTAATACAAGTGCAACAGTGGTTTCCTGCACCAACACAAGTGCGAAAAGTGGTTTTTCAACACTAACACAAGTGCGAAAAGTGGTTTTTCAACACTAACACAAGTGCGAAAAGTGGTTTTTCCACACTAATACAAGTGCAAAAGTGGTTTCCTGCACCAACACAAGTGCAAAAAGTGGTTTTTCAACACTAACACAAGTGCGAAAAGTGGTTTTTCAACACTATCACAAGTGCAAAAAGTGTTTTTTCCACACTAATACAAGTGCAAAAGTGGTTTCCTGCACCAACACAAGTGTGAAAAGTGGTTTTTCAACACTAACACAAGTGCGAAAAGTGGTTTTTCAACACTAACACAAGTGCGAAAAGTGGTTTTTCAACACTAACACAAGTGCGAAAAGTGTTTTTTCCACACTAATACAAGTGCAAAAGTGGTTTCCTGCACCAACACAAGTGTGAAAAGTGGTTTTTCAACACTAACACAAGTGCGAAAAGTGGTTTTTCAACACTAACACAAGTGCGAAAAGTGGTTTTTCCACACTAATACAAGTGCAAAAGTAGTTTCCTGCCCCAACGCAAGTGCGAAAAGTCATTTTTCAACACTAACACAAGTGCAAAAAGTGGTTTTTCAACAATATCACAAGTGCAAAAAGTGGTTTTTCAACACTAATACAAGTGTGAAAAGTGTTTTTTCCACACTAATCCAAATGCAAAAGTGGTTTCCTGCACCAACACAAGTGCAAAAAGTGGTTTTTCAACACTAACACAAGTGCGAAAAGTGGTTTTTCAACACTAACACAAGTGTGAAAAGTGGTTTTTCAACACTATCACAAGTGCAAAAAGTGTTTTTCCACACTAATACAAGTGCAAAAGTGGTTTTTCAACACTAACACAAGTGCAAAACGTGTTTTTTCCACACTACTACAAGTGCAAAAGTGGTTTCCTGCACCAACACAAGTGCGAAAAGTGGTTTTTCAACACAATCACAAGTGCAAAAAGTGTTTTTTCAACACCAACACAAGTGAGAAAAGTGGTTTTTCAACAATAACACAAGTGCGAAAAGTGGTTTTTCAACACTAACACGAGTGCGAAAAGTGTTTTTTCCACACTAATACAAGTGCAAAAGTGGTTGCCTGCACCAACACAAGTGTGAAAAGTGGTTTTTCAACACCAACACAAGTGCGAAAAGTGTTTTTTCAACACTATCACAAGTGCGAAAAGTGGTTTTTCAACACTATCACAAGTGCAAAAAGTGTTTTTTCAACACCAACACAAGTGCGAAAAGTGTTTTTTCCACACTAATACAAGTGCAACAGTGGTTTCCTGCACCAACACAAGTGCGAAAAGTGGTTTTTCAACACTAACACAAGTGCGAAAAGTGGTTTTTCAACAATAATACAAGTGCGAAAAGTGTTTTTTCCACACTAATCCAAGTGCAAAAGTGGTTTCCTGCACCAACACAAGTGCGAAAAGTGGTTTTTCAACACTAACACAAGTGCGAAAAGTGGTTTTTCAACACTAACACAAGTGCGAAAAGTGGTTTTTCAACACTATCACAAGTGCAAAAAGTGTTTTTCCACACTAATACAAGTGCAAAAGTGGTTTTTCAACACTAACACAAGTGCAAAAAGTGTTTTTTCCACACTACTACAAGTGCAAAAGTGGTTTCCTGCACCAACACAAGTGCGAAAAGTGGTTTTTCAACACTAACACAAGTGCGAAAAGTGGTTTTTCAACACTAACACAAGTGCGAAAAGTGGTTTTTCAACACTAACATAAGTGTGAAAAGTGGTTTTTCAACACTAACACAAGTGCGAAAAGTGTTTTTTCCACACTAATACAAGTGCAAAAGTGGTTTCCTGCACCAACACAAGTGCGAAAAGTGGTTTTTCAACACTAACACAAGTGCGAAAAGTGGTTTTTCAACACTAACATAAGTGCGAAAAGTGGTTTTTCAACACTAACACAAGTGCGAAAAGTGGTTTTTCCACACTAATACAAGTGCAAAAGTGGTTTCCTGCACCAACGCAAGTGCGAAAAGTGGTTTTTCAACACTATCACAAGTGCAAAAAGTGTTTTTTCCACACTAATACAAGTGCAAAAGTGGTTTCCTGCACCAACACAAGTGCGAAAAGTGGTTTTTCAACACTAACACAAGTGCGAAAATTGGTTTTTCAACAATATCACAAGTGCAAAAAGTGGTTTTTCCACACTAATACAAGTGCAAAAGTGGTTTCCTGCACCAACGCAAGTGCGAAAAGTGGTTTTTCAACACTAAAACAAGTGCGAAAAGTGGTTTTTCAACACTATCACAAGTGCAAATGTGTTTTTTCCACACTAATACAAGTGCAAAAGTGGTTTCCTGCACCAACACAAGTGCGAAAAGTGGTTTTTCAACACTAACACAAGTGCGAAAAGTGGTTTTTCAACAATATCACAAGTGCAAAAAGTGTTTTTTCCACACTAATACAAGTGCAAAAGTGGTTTCCTGCACCAACACAAGTGAAAAAAAGTGGTTTTTCAACACTAACACAAGTGCGAAAAGTGGTTTTTCAACACTAACACAAGTGCGAAAAGTGTTTTTTCCACACTAATACAAGTGCAAAAGTGGTTTCCTGCACCAACACAAGTGTGAAAAGTGGTTTTTCAACACTAACACAAGTGCGAAAAGTGATTTTTCAACACTAACACAAGTGCAAAAAGTGGTTTTTCCACACTAATACAAGTGCAAAAGTGGTTTCCTGCACCAACGCAAGTGCGAAAGGTGGTTTTTCAACACTAACACAAGTGCGAAAAGTGGTTTTTCAACACTATCACAAGTGCAAAAAGTGTTTTTTCCACACTAATACAAGTGCAAAAGTGGTTTCCTGCACCAACACAAGTGTGAAAAGTGGTTTTTCAACACTAACACAAGTGCGAAAAGTGGTTTTTCAACACTAACATAAGTGCGAAAAGTGGTTTTTCAACACTAACACAAGTGCGAAAAGTGGTTTTTCCACACTAATACAAGTGCAAAAGTGGTTTCCTGCACCAACACAAGTGCGAAAAGTGGTTTTTCAACACTAACACAAGTGCGAAAAGTGGTTTTTCAACACTATCACAAGTGCAAAAAGTGTTTTTTCCACACTAATACAAGTGCAAAAGTGGTTTCCTGCACCAACACAAGTGCGAAAAGTGGTTTTTCAACACTAACACAAGTGCGAAAAGTGGTTTTTCAACACTAACACAAGTGCGAAAAGTGGTTTTTCAACACTAACACAAGTGCGAAAAGTGGTTTTTCCACACTAATAC
Organism: Myxine glutinosa; assembly: GCF_964187855.1. NCBI lineage: Eukaryota > Metazoa > Chordata > Myxini > Myxiniformes > Myxinidae > Myxine > Myxine glutinosa. Next base: position 24,824 of record NW_027617467.1, read on the forward strand.
AAGTGCAAAAGTGGTTTCCTGCACCAACGCAAGTGCGAAAAGTGGTTTTTCAACACTAACACAAGTGCGAAAAGTGGTTTTTCAACACTAACACAAGTGCGAAAAGTCGTTTTTCAACACTAACACAAGTGCGAAAAGTGGTTTTTCCACACTAATACAAGTGCAAAAGTGGTTTCCTGCACCAACACAAGTGCAAAAAGTGGTTTTTCAACACTAACACAAGTGCGAAAAGTGGTGTTTCAACACTATCATAAGTGCAAAAAGTGTTTTTTCCACACTAATACAAGTGCAAAAGTGGTTTCCTGCACCAACACAAGTGCGAAAAGTGGTTTTTCAACACTAACACAAGTGCAAAAAGTGGTTTTTCAACACTAACACAAGTGCGAAAAGTGGTTTTTCAACACTAACAAAAGTGCGAAAAGTGGTTTTTCAACACTAACACAAGTGCAAAAAGTGTTTTTTCCACACTAATACAAGTGCAAAAGTGGTTTCCTGCACCAACACAAGTGCGAAAAGTGGTTTTTCAACACTAACACAAGTGCGAAAAGTGGTTTTCCAACACTAACACAAGTGCGAAAAGTGGTTTTTCAACACTAACACAAGTGCGAAAAGTGGTTTTTCCACACTAATACAAGTGCAAAAGTGGTTTCCTGCACCAACGCAAGTGCAAAAAGTGGTTTTTCAACACTAACAAAAGTGCGAAAAGTGGTTTTTCAACACTATCACAAGTGCAAAAAGTGTTTTTTCCACACTAATACAAGTGCAAAAGTGGTTTCCTGCACCAACACAAGTGCGAAAAGTGGTTTTTCAACACTAACACAAGTGCGAAAAGTGGTTTTTCAACAATATCACAAGTGCAAAAAGTGTTTTTTCCACACTAATACAAGTGCAAAAGTGGTTTCCTGCACCAACACAAGTGCGAAAAGTGGTTTTTCAACACTAACACAAATGCGAAAAGTGGTTTTTCAACACTAACACAAGTGTGAAAAGTGTTTTTTCCACAGTAATACAAGTGCAAAAGTGGTTTCCTGCACCAACACAAGTGTGAAAAGTGGTTTTTCAACACTAACACAAGTGCGAAAAGTGGTTTTTCAACACTAACACAAGTGTGAAAAGTGTTTTTTCCACACTAATACAAGTGCAAAAGTGGTTTCCTGCACCAACACAAGTGGGAAAAGTGGATTTTCAACACTAACACAAGTGCGAAAAGTGGTTTTTCAACACTAACACAAGTGCGAAAAGTGTTTTTTCCACACTAATCCAAGTGCAAGAGTGGTTTCCTGCACCAACACAAGTGCGAAAAGTGGTTTTTCAACACTAACACAAGTGCGAAAAGTGGTTTTTCAACACTAACACAAGTGCGAAAAGTGGTTTTTCAACACTATCACAAGTGCAAAAAGGGTTTTTCCACACTAATACAAGTGCAAAAGTGGTTTTCTGCACCAACATATGTGCGAAAAGTGGTTTTTCAACACTAACACAAGTGCGAAAAGTGGTTTTTCAACACTAACACAAGTGCGAAAAGTGTTTTTTCCACACTAATACAAGTGCAAAAGTGGTTTCCTGCACCAACACAAGTGCGAAAAGTGGTTTTTCAACACTAACACAAGTGCGAAAAGTGGTTTTTCAACACTAACACAAGTGCGAAAAGTGGTTTTTCAACACTAACACAAGTGCGAAAAGTGGTTTCCTGCACAAACACAGATGCGAAAAGTGGTTTTTCAACACTAACACAAGTGTGAAAAGTGGTTTTTCAACACTAACACAAGTGCGAAAAGTGGTTTTTCAACAATAACACAAGTGCGAAAAGTGTTTTTTCCACACTAATACAAGTGCAAAAGTGGTTTCCTGCACCAACACAAGTGCGAAAAGTGGTTTTTCAACACTAACACAAGTGCGAAAAGTGGTTTTTCAACACTATCACAAGTGCAAAAAGTGTTTTTTCCACACTAATACAAGTGCAAAAGTGGTTTCCTGCACCAACACAAGTGCGAAAAGTGGTTTTTCAACACTAACACAAGTGCGAAAAGTGGTTTTTCAACAATATCACAAGTGCAAAAAGTGGTTTTTCCACACTAATGCAAGTACAAATGTGGTTTCCTGCACCAACACAAGTGCGAAAAGTGGTTTTTCAACACTAACACAAGTGCGAAAAGTGGTTTTTCAACACTAACACAAGTGCGAAAAGTGGTTTTTCAACACTAACACAAGTGTGAAAAGTGGTTTTTCCACACTAATGCAAGTGCAAAAGTGGTTTCCTGCACCAACGCAAGTCCGAAAAGTGGTTTTTCAACACTAACACAAGTGCGAAAAGTGGTTTTTCAACACTAACACAAGTGCAAAAAGTGGTTTTTCAACACTAACACAAGTGTGAAAAGTGGTTTTTCCACACTAATGCAAGTGCAAAAGTGGTTTCCTGCACCAACACAAGTGCGAAAAGTGGTCTTTCAACACTAACACAATTGCGAAAAGTGGTTTTTCAACAATATCACAAGTGCAAAAAGTGTTTTTTCCATACTAAAACAAGTGCAAAAAGTGGTTTTTCAACACTAACACAAGTGCGAAAAGTGGTTTTTCAACACTAACACAAGTGCGAAAAGTGGTTTTTCAAAACTAACACAAGTGCGAAAAGTATTTTTTCCACACTAATACAAGTGCAAAAGTGGTTTCCTGCACCAACACAAGTGCAAAAAGTGTTTTTTCAACACCAACACAAGTGCGAAAAGTGGTTTTTCAACACTAACACAGGTGTGAAAAGTGGTTTTTCAACACTAACACAAGTGCGAAAAGTGTTTTTTCCACACTAATACAAGTGCAAACGTGGTTTCCTGCACCAACACAAGTGCGAAAAGTGGTGTTTCAACACTATCACAAGTGCAAAAAGTGTTTTTTCAACACAAACACAAGTGAGAAAAGTGGATTTTCAACACTAACACAAGTGCGAAAAGTGGTTTTTCAACACTAACACGAGTGCGAAAAGTGTTTTTTCCACACTAATACAAGTGCAAAAGTGGTTTCCTGCACCAACACAAGTGCGAAAAGTGGTTTTTCAACACCAACACAAGTGTGAAAAGTGTTTTTTCAACACCAACACAAGTGCGAAAAGTGTTTTTTCCACACTAATACAAGTGCAACAGTGGTTTCCTGCACCAACACAAGTGCGAAAAGTGGTTTTTCAACACTAACACAAGTGCGAAAAGTGGTTTTTCAACACTAATACAAGTGCGAAAAGTGTTTTTCCACACTAATCCAAATGCAAAAGTGGTTTCCTGCACCAACACAAGTGCGAAAAGTGGTTTTTCAACACTAACACAAGTGCGAAAAGTGGTTTTTCAACACTAACACAAGTGTGAAAAGTGGTTTTTCAACACTATCACAAGTGCGAAAAGTGGTTTTTCCACACTAATACAAGTGCAAAAGTGGTTTCCTGCACCAACGCAAGTGCGAAAAGTGGTTTTTCAACACTAACACAAGTGCGAAAAGTGGTTTTTCAACACTAACACAAGTGCGAAAAGTCGTTTTTCAACACTAACACAAGTGCGAAAAGTGGTTTTTCCACACTAATACAAGTGCAAAAGTGGTTTCCTGCACCAACACAAGTGCAAAAAGTGGTTTTTAAACACTAACACAAGTGCGAAAAGTGGTGTTTCAACACTATCATAAGTGCAAAAAGTGTTTTTTCCACACTAATACAAGTGCAAAAGTGGTTTCCTGCACCAACACAAGTGCGAAAAGTGGTTTTTCAACACTAACACAAGTGCAAAAAGTGGTTTTTCAACACTAACACAAGTGCGAAAAGTGGTTTTTCAACACTAACAAAAGTGCGAAAAGTGGTTTTTCAACACTAACACAAGTGCAAAAAGTGTTTTTTCCACACTAATACAAGTGCAAAAGTGGTTTCCTGCACCAACACAAGTGCGAAAAGTGGTTTTTCAACACTAACACAAGTGCGAAAAGTGGTTTTCCAACACTAACACAAGTGCGAAAAGTGGTTTTTCAACACTAACACAAGTGCGAAAAGTGGTTTTTCCACACTAATACAAGTGCAAAAGTGGTTTCCTGCACCAACGCAAGTGCAAAAAGTGGTTTTTCAACACTAACAAAAGTGCGAAAAGTGGTTTTTCAACACTATCACAAGTGCAAAAAGTGTTTTTTCCACACTAATACAAGTGCAAAAGTGGTTTCCTGCACCAACACAAGTGCGAAAAGTGGTTTTTCAACACTAACACAAGTGCGAAAAGTGGTTTTTCAACAATATCACAAGTGCAAAAAGTGTTTTTTCCACACTAATACAAGTGCAAAAGTGGTTTCCTGCACCAACACAAGTGCGAAAAGTGGTTTTTCAACACTAACACAAATGCGAAAAGTGGTTTTTCAACACTAACACAAGTGTGAAAAGTGTTTTTTCCACAGTAATACAAGTGCAAAAGTGGTTTCCTGCACCAACACAAGTGTGAAAAGTGGTTTTTCAACACTAACACAAGTGCGAAAAGTGGTTTTTCAACACTAACACAAGTGTGAAAAGTGTTTTTTCCACACTAATACAAGTGCAAAAGTGGTTTCCTGCACCAACACAAGTGGGAAAAGTGGATTTTCAACACTAACACAAGTGCGAAAAGTGGTTTTTCAACACTAACACAAGTGCGAAAAGTGGTTTTTCAACACTAACACAAGTGCGAAAAGTGTTTTTTCCACACTAATCCAAGTGCAAAAGTGGTTTCCTGCACCAACACAAGTGCGAAAAGTGGTTTTTCAACACTAACACAAGTGCGAAAAGTGGTTTTTCAACACTAACACAAGTGCGAAAAGTGGTTTTTCAACACTATCACAAGTGCAAAAAGGGTTTTTCCACACTAATACAAGTGCAAAAGTGGTTTTCTGCACCAACATATATGCGAAAAGTGGTTTTTCAACACTAACACAAGTGCGAAAAGTGGTTTTTCAACACTAACACAAGTGCGAAAAGTGTTTTTTCCACACTAATACAAGTGCAAAAGTGGTTTCCTGCACCAACACAAGTGCGAAAAGTGGTTTTTCAACACTAACACAAGTGCGAAAAGTGGTTTTTCAACACTAACACAAGTGCAAAAAGTGGTTTTTCAACACTAACACAAGTGCGAAAAGTGGTTTCCTGCACAAACACAGATGCCAAAAGTGGTTTTTCAACACTAACACAAGTGTGAAAAGTGGTTTTTCAACACTAATACAAGTGCGAAAAGTGGTTTTTCAACAATAACACAAGTGCGAAAAGTGTTTTTTCCACACTAATACAAGTGCAAAAGTGGTTTCCTGCACCAACACAAGTGCGAAAAGTGGTTTTTCAACACTAACACAAATGCGAAAAGTGGTTTTTCAACACTATCACAAGTGCAAAAAGTGTTTTTTCCACACTAATACAAGTGCAAAAGTGGTTTCCTGCACCAACACAAGTGCGAAAAGTGGTTTTTCAACACTAACACAAGTGCGAAAAGTGGTTTTTCAACAATATCACAAGTGCAAAAAGTGGTTTTTCCACACTAATACAAGTACAAATGTGGTTTCCTGCACCAACACAAGTGCGAAAAGTGGTTTTTCAACACTAACACAAGTGCGAAAAGTGGTTTTTCAACACTAACACAAGTGCGAAAAGTGGTTTTTCAACACTAACACAAGTGTGAAAAGTGGTTTTTCCACACTAATGCAAGTGCAAAAGTGGTTTCCTGCACCAACGCAAGTCCGAAAAGTGGTTTTTCAACACTAACACAAGTGCGAAAAGTGGTTTTTCAACACTAACACAAGTGCAAAAAGTGGTTTTTCAACACTAACACAAGTGTGAAAAGTGGTTTTTCCACACTAATGCAAGTGCAAAAGTGGTTTCCTGCACCAACACAAGTGCGAAAAGTGGTCTTTCAACACTAACACAATTGCGAAAAGTGGTTTTTCAACAATATCACAAGTGCAAAAAGTGTTTTTTCCATACTAAAACAAGTGCAAAAAGTGGTTTTTCAACACTAACACAAGTGCGAAAAGTGGTTTTTCAACACTAACACAAGTGCGAAAAGTGGTTTTTCAAAACTAACACAAGTGCGAAAAGTATTTTTTCCACACTAATACAAGTGCAAAAGTGGTTTCCTGCACCAACACAAGTGCAAAAAGTGTTTTTTCAACACCAACACAAGTGCGAAAAGTGGTTTTTCAACACTAACACAGGTGTGAAAAGTGGTTTTTCAACACTAACACAAGTGCGAAAAGTGTTTTTTCCACACTAATAGAAGTGCAAACGTGGTTTCCTGCACCAACACAAGTGCGAAAAGTGGTGTTTCAACACTATCACAAGTGCAAAAAGTGTTTTTTCAACACAAACACAAGTGAGAAAAGTGGATTTTCAACACTAACACAAGTGCGAAAAGTGGTTTTTCAACACTAACACGAGTGCGAAAAGTGTTTTTTCCACACTAATACAAGTGCAAAAGTGGTTTCCTGCACCAACACAAGTGCGAAAAGTGGTTTTTCAACACCAACACAAGTGTGAAAAGTGTTTTTTCAACACCAACACAAGTGCGAAAAGTGTTTTTTCCACACTAATACAAGTGCAACAGTGGTTTCCTGCACCAACACAAGTGCGAAAAGTGGTTTTTCAACACTAACACAAGTGCGAAAAGTGGTTTTTCAACACTAATACAAGTGCGAAAAGTGTTTTTCCACACTAATCCAAATGCAAAAGTGGTTTCCTGCACCAACACAAGTGCGAAAAGTGGTTTTTCAACACTAACACAAGTGCGAAAAGTGGTTTTTCAACACTAACACAAGTGTGAAAAGTGGTTTTTCAACACTATCACAAGTGCAAAAAGTGTTTTTCCACACTAATACAAGTGCAAAAGTGGTTTTTCAACACTAACACAAGTGCAAAACGTGTTTTTTCCACACTACTACAAGTGCAAAAGTGGTTTCCTGCACCAACACAAGTGCGAAAAGTGGTTTTTCAACACTAACACAAGTGCGAAAAGTGGTTTTTCAACACTAACACAAGTGCGAAAAGTGGTTTTTCAACACTAACACAAGTGCGAAAAGTGGTTTTTCAACACTAACACAAGTGTGAAAAGTGTTTTTTCCACAGTAATACAAGTGCAAAAGTGGTTTCCTGCACCAACACAAGTGCGAAAAGTGGTTTTTCAACACCAACACAAGCGCGAAAAGTGGTTTTTCAACACTAACACAAGTGTGAAAAGTGGTTTTTCAACACTAATACAAGTGCGAAAAGTGTTTTTTCCACACTAATACAAGTGCAAACGTGGTTTCCTGCACCAGCACAAGTGCGAAAAGTGGTGTTTCAACACAATCACAAGTGCAAAAAGTGTTTTTTCAACACCAACACAAGTGAGAAAAGTGGTTTTTCAACACTAACACAAGTGCGAAAAGTGGTTTTTCAACACTAACACGAGTGCGAAAAGTGTTTTTTCCACACTAATACAAGTGCAAAAGTGGTTTTCTGCACCAACACAAGTGCGAAAAGTGGTTTTTCAACACCAACACAAGTGCGAAAAGTGTTTTTTCAACACTATCACAAGTGCGAAAAGTGGTTTTTCAACACTATCACAAGTGCAAAAAGTGTTTTTTCAACACCAACACAAGTGCGAAAAGTGTTTTTTCCACACTAATACAAGTGCAACAGTGGTTTCCTGCACCAACACAAGTGCGAAAAGTGGTTTTTCAACACTAACACAAGTGCGAAAAGTGGTTTTTCAACACTAACACAAGTGCGAAAAGTGGTTTTTCAACACTAACACAAGTGCGAAAAGTCGTTTTTCAACACTAACACAAGTGCGAAAAGTGGTTTTTCCACACTAATACAAGTGCAAAAGTGGTTTCCTGCACCAACACAAGTGCAAAAAGTGGTTTTTCAACACTAACACAAGTGCGAAAAGTGGTGTTTCAACACTATCATAAGTGCAAAAAGTGTTTTTTCCACACTAATACAAGTGCAAAAGTGGTTTCCTGCACCAACACAAGTGCGAAAAGTGGTTTTTCAACACTAACACAAGTGCAAAAAGTGGTTTTTCAACACTAACACAAGTGCGAAAAGTGGTTTTTCAACACTAACAAAAGTGCGAAAAGTGGTTTTTCAACACTAACACAAGTGCAAAAAGTGTTTTTTCCACACTAATACAAGTGCAAAAGTGGTTTCCTGCACCAACACAAGTGCGAAAAGTGGTTTTTCAACACTAACACAAGTGCGAAAAGTGGTTTTCCAACACTAACACAAGTGCGAAAAGTGGTTTTTCAACACTAACACAAGTGCGAAAAGTGGTTTTTCCACACTAATACAAGTGCAAAAGTGGTTTCCTGCACCAACGCAAGTGCAAAAAGTGGTTTTTCAACACTAACAAAAGTGCGAAAAGTGGTTTTTCAACACTATCACAAGTGCAAAAAGTGTTTTTTCCACACTAATACAAGTGCAAAAGTGGTTTCCTGCACCAACACAAGTGCGAAAAGTGGTTTTTCAACACTAACACAAGTGCGAAAAGTGGTTTTTCAACAATATCACAAGTGCAAAAAGTGTTTTTTCCACACTAATACAAGTGCAAAAGTGGTTTCCTGCACCAACACAAGTGCGAAAAGTGGTTTTTCAACACTAACACAAATGCGAAAAGTGGTTTTTCAACACTAACACAAGTGTGAAAAGTGTTTTTTCCACAGTAATACAAGTGCAAAAGTGGTTTCCTGCACCAACACAAGTGTGAAAAGTGGTTTTTCAACACTAACACAAGTGCGAAAAGTGGTTTTTCAACACTAACACAAGTGTGAAAAGTGTTTTTTCCACACTAATACAAGTGCAAAAGTGGTTTCCTGCACCAACACAAGTGGGAAAAGTGGATTTTCAACACTAACACAAGTGCGAAAAGTGGTTTTTCAACACTAACACAAGTGCGAAAAGTGTTTTTTCCACACTAATCCAAGTGCAAAAGTGGTTTCCTGCACCAACACAAGTGCGAAAAGTGGTTTTTCAACACTAACACAAGTGCGAAAAGTGGTTTTTCAACACTAACACAAGTGCGAAAAGTGGTTTTTCAACACTATCACAAGTGCAAAAAGGGTTTTTCCACACTAATACAAGTGCAAAAGTGGTTTTCTGCACCAACATATGTGCGAAAAGTGGTTTTTCAACACTAACACAAGTGCGAAAAGTGGTTTTTCAACACTAACACAAGTGCGAAAAGTGTTTTTTCCACACTAATACAAGTGCAAAAGTGGTTTCCTGCACCAACACAAGTGCGAAAAGTGGTTTTTCAACACTAACACAAGTGCGAAAAGTGGTTTTTCAACACTAACACAAGTGCGAAAAGTGGTTTTTCAACACTAACACAAGTGCGAAAAGTGGTTTCCTGCACAAACACAGATGCCAAAAGTGGTTTTTCAACACTAACACAAGTGTGAAAAGTGGTTTTTCAACACTAACACAAGTGCGAAAAGTGGTTTTTCAACACTAACACAAGTGCGAAAAGTGGTTTTTCAACAATATCACAAGTGCAAAAAGTGGTTTTTCCACACTAATACAAGTACAAATGTGGTTTCCTGCACCAACACAAGTGCGAAAAGTGGTTTTTCAACACTAACACAAGTGCGAAAAGTGGTTTTTCAACACTAACACAAGTGCGAAAAGTGGTTTTTCAACACTAACACAAGTGTGAAAAGTGGTTTTTCCACACTAATGCAAGTGCAAAAGTGGTTTCCTGCACCAACGCAAGTCCGAAAAGTGGTTTTTCAACACTAACACAAGTGCGAAAAGTGGTTTTTCAACACTAACACAAGTGCAAAAAGTGGTTTTTCAACACTAACACAAGTGTGAAAAGTGGTTTTTCCACACTAATGCAAGTGCAAAAGTGGTTTCCTGCACCAACACAAGTGCGAAAAGTGGTCTTTCAACACTAACACAATTGCGAAAAGTGGTTTTTCAACAATATCACAAGTGCAAAAAGTGTTTTTTCCATACTAAAACAAGTGCAAAAAGTGGTTTTTCAACACTAACACAAGTGCGAAAAGTGGTTTTTCAACACTAACACAAGTGCGAAAAGTGGTTTTTCAAAACTAACACAAGTGCGAAAAGTATTTTTTCCACACTAATACAAGTGCAAAAGTGGTTTCCTGCACCAACACAAGTGCAAAAAGTGTTTTTTCAACACCAACACAAGTGCGAAAAGTGGTTTTTCAACACTAACACAGGTGTGAAAAGTGGTTTTTCAACACTAACACAAGTGCGAAAAGTGTTTTTTCCACACTAATAGAAGTGCAAACGTGGTTTCCTGCACCAACACAAGTGCGAAAAGTGGTGTTTCAACACTATCACAAGTGCAAAAAGTGTTTTTTCAACACAAACACAAGTGAGAAAAGTGGATTTTCAACACTAACACAAGTGCGAAAAGTGGTTTTTCAACACTAACACGAGTGCGAAAAGTGTTTTTTCCACACTAATACAAGTGCAAAAGTGGTTTCCTGCACCAACACAAGTGCGAAAAGTGGTTTTTCAACACCAACACAAGTGTGAAAAGTGTTTTTTCAACACCAACACAAGTGCGAAAAGTGTTTTTTCCACACTAATACAAGTGCAACAGTGGTTTCCTGCACCAACACAAGTGCGAAAAGTGGTTTTTCAACACTAACACAAGTGCGAAAAGTGGTTTTTCAACACTAATACAAGTGCGAAAAGTGTTTTTCCACACTAATCCAAATGCAAAAGTGGTTTCCTGCACCAACACAAGTGCGAAAAGTGGTTTTTCAACACTAACACAAGTGCGAAAAGTGGTTTTTCAACACTAACACAAGTGTGAAAAGTGGTTTTTCAACACTATCACAAGTGCAAAAAGTGTTTTTCCACACTAATACAAGTGCAAAAGTGGTTTTTCAACACTAACACAAGTGCAAAACGTGTTTTTTCCACACTACTACAAGTGCAAAAGTGGTTTCCTGCACCAACACAAGTGCGAAAAGTGGTTTTTCAACACTAACACAAGTGCGAAAAGTGGTTTTTCAACACTAACACAAGTGCGAAAAGTGGTTTTTCAACACTAACACAAGTGCGAAAAGTGGTTTTTCAACACTAACACAAGTGTGAAAAGTGTTTTTTCCACAGTAATACAAGTGCAAAAGTGGTTTCCTGCACCAACACAAGTGCGAAAAGTGGTTTTTCAACACCAACACAAGCGCGAAAAGTGGTTTTTCAACACTAACACAAGTGTGAAAAGTGGTTTTTCAACACTAATACAAGTGCGAAAAGTGTTTTTTCCACACTAATACAAGTGCAAACGTGGTTTCCTGCACCAGCACAAGTGCGAAAAGTGGTGTTTCAACACAATCACAAGTGCAAAAAGTGTTTTTTCAACACCAACACAAGTGAGAAAAGTGGTTTTTCAACACTAACACAAGTGCGAAAAGTGGTTTTTCAACACTAACACGAGTGCGAAAAGTGTTTTTTCCACACTAATACAAGTGCAAAAGTGGTTTTCTGCACCAACACAAGTGCGAAAAGTGGTTTTTCAACACCAACACAAGTGCGAAAAGTGTTTTTTCAACACTATCACAAGTGCGAAAAGTGGTTTTTCAACACTATCACAAGTGCAAAAAGTGTTTTTTCAACACCAACACAAGTGCGAAAAGTGTTTTTTCCACACTAATACAAGTGCAACAGTGGTTTCCTGCACCAACACAAGTGCGAAAAGTGGTTTTTCAACACTAACACAAGTGCGAAAAGTGGTTTTTCAACACTAACACAAGTGCGAAAAGTGGTTTTTCAACACTAACACAAGTGCGAAAAGTCGTTTTTCAACACTAACACAAGTGCGAAAAGTGGTTTTTCCACACTAATACAAGTGCAAAAGTGGTTTCCTGCACCAACACAAGTGCAAAAAGTGGTTTTTCAACACTAACACAAGTGCGAAAAGTGGTGTTTCAACACTATCATAAGTGCAAAAAGTGTTTTTTCCACACTAATACAAGTGCAAAAGTGGTTTCCTGCACCAACACAAGTGCGAAAAGTGGTTTTTCAACACTAACACAAGTGCAAAAAGTGGTTTTTCAACACTAACACAAGTGCGAAAAGTGGTTTTTCAACACTAACAAAAGTGCGAAAAGTGGTTTTTCAACACTAACACAAGTGCAAAAAGTGTTTTTTCCACACTAATACAAGTGCAAAAGTGGTTTCCTGCACCAACACAAGTGCGAAAAGTGGTTTTTCAACACTAACACAAGTGCGAAAAGTGGTTTTCCAACACTAACACAAGTGCGAAAAGTGGTTTTTCAACACTAACACAAGTGCGAAAAGTGGTTTTTCCACACTAATACAAGTGCAAAAGTGGTTTCCTGCACCAACGCAAGTGCAAAAAGTGGTTTTTCAACACTAACAAAAGTGCGAAAAGTGGTTTTTCAACACTATCACAAGTGCAAAAAGTGTTTTTTCCACACTAATACAAGTGCAAAAGTGGTTTCCTGCACCAACACAAGTGCGAAAAGTGGTTTTTCAACACTAACACAAGTGCGAAAAGTGGTTTTTCAACAATATCACAAGTGCAAAAAGTGTTTTTTCCACACTAATACAAGTGCAAAAGTGGTTTCCTGCACCAACACAAGTGCGAAAAGTGGTTTTTCAACACTAACACAAATGCGAAAAGTGGTTTTTCAACACTAACACAAGTGTGAAAAGTGTTTTTTCCACAGTAATACAAGTGCAAAAGTGGTTTCCTGCACCAACACAAGTGTGAAAAGTGGTTTTTCAACACTAACACAAGTGCGAAAAGTGGTTTTTCAACACTAACACAAGTGTGAAAAGTGTTTTTTCCACACTAATACAAGTGCAAAAGTGGTTTCCTGCACCAACACAAGTGGGAAAAGTGGATTTTCAACACTAACACAAGTGCGAAAAGTGGTTTTTCAACACTAACACAAGTGCGAAAAGTGTTTTTTCCACACTAATCCAAGTGCAAAAGTGGTTTCCTGCACCAACACAAGTGCGAAAAGTGGTTTTTCAACACTAACACAAGTGCGAAAAGTGGTTTTTCAACACTAACACAAGTGCGAAAAGTGGTTTTTCAACACTATCACAAGTGCAAAAAGGGTTTTTCCACACTAATACAAGTGCAAAAGTGGTTTTCTGCACCAACATATGTGCGAAAAGTGGTTTTTCAACACTAACACAAGTGCGAAAAGTGGTTTTTCAACACTAACACAAGTGCGAAAAGTGTTTTTTCCACACTAATACAAGTGCAAAAGTGGTTTCCTGCACCAACACAAGTGCGAAAAGTGGTTTTTCAACACTAACACAAGTGCGAAAAGTGGTTTTTCAACACTAACACAAGTGCGAAAAGTGGTTTTTCAACACTAACACAAGTGCGAAAAGTGGTTTCCTGCACAAACACAGATGCCAAAAGTGGTTTTTCAACACTAACACAAGTGTGAAAAGTGGTTTTTCAACACTAACACAAGTGCGAAAAGTGGTTTTTCAACAATAACACAAGTGCGAAAAGTGTTTTTTCCACACTAATACAAGTGCAAAAGTGGTTTCCTGCACCAACACAAGTGCGAAAAGTGGTTTTTCAACACTAACACAAGTGCGAAAAGTGGTTTTTCAACACTATCACAAGTGCAAAAAGTGTTTTTTCCACACTAATACAAGTGCAAAAGTGGTTTCCTGCACCAACACAAGTGCGAAAAGTGGTTTTTCAACACTAACACAAGTGCGAAAAGTGGTTTTTCAACACTAACACAAGTGTGAAAAGTGGTTTTTCAACACTAACACAAGTGTGAAAAGTGGTTTTTCCACACTAATGCAAGTGCAAAAGTGGTTTCCTGCACCAACGCAAGTCCGAAAAGTGGTTTTTCAACACTAACACAAGTGCGAAAAGTGGTTTTTCAACACTAACACAAGTGCAAAAAGTGGTTTTTCAACACTAACACAAGTGTGAAAAGTGGTTTTTCCACACTAATGCAAGTGCAAAAGTGGTTTCCTGCACCAACACAAGTGCGAAAAGTGGTCTTTCAACACTAACACAATTGCGAAAAGTGGTTTTTCAACAATATCACAAGTGCAAAAAGTGTTTTTTCCATACTAAAACAAGTGCAAAAAGTGGTTTTTCAACACTAACACAGGTGCGAAAAGTGGTTTTTCAACACTAACACAAGTGCGAAAAGTGGTTTTTCAAAACTAACACAAGTGCGAAAAGTATTTTTTCCACACTAATACAAGTGCAAAAGTGGTTTCCTGCACCAACACAAGTGCAAAAAGTGTTTTTTCAACACCAACACAAGTGCGAAAAGTGGTTTTTCAACACTAACACAGGTGTGAAAAGTGGTTTTTCAACACTAACACAAGTGCGAAAAGTGTTTTTTCCACACTAATACAAGTGCAAACGTGGTTTCCTGCACCAACACAAGTGCGAAAAGTGGTGTTTCAACACTATCACAAGTGCAAAAAGTGTTTTTTCAACACAAACACAAGTGAGAAAAGTGGATTTTCAACACTAACACAAGTGCGAAAAGTGGTTTTTCAACACTAACACGAGTGCGAAAAGTGTTTTTTCCACACTAATACAAGAGCAAAAGTGGTTTCCTGCACCAACACAAGTGCGAAAAGTGGTTTTTCAACACCAACACAAGTGTGAAAAGTGTTTTTTCAACACCAACACAAGTGCGAAAAGTGTTTTTTCCACACTAATACAAGTGCAACAGTGGTTTCCTGCACCAACACAAGTGCGAAAAGTGGTTTTTCAACACTAACACAAGTGCGAAAAGTGGTTTTTCAACACTAATACAAGTGCGAAAAGTGTTTTTCCACACTAATCCAAATGCAAAAGTGGTTTCCTGCACCAACACAAGTGCGAAAAGTGGTTTTTCAACACTAACACAAGTGCGAAAAGTGGTTTTTCAACACTAACACAAGTGTGAAAAGTGGTTTTTCAACACTATCACAAGTGCAAAAAGTGTTTTTCCACACTAATACAAGTGCAAAAGTGGTTTTTCAACACTAACACAAGTGCAAAACGTGTTTTTTCCACACTACTACAAGTGCAAAAGTGGTTTCCTGCACCAACACAAGTGCGAAAAGTGGTTTTTCAACACTAACACAAGTGCGAAAAGTGGTTTTTCAACACTAACACAAGTGCGAAAAGTGGTTTTTCAACACTAACACAAGTGCGAAAAGTGGTTTTTCAACACTAACACAAGTGTGAAAAGTGTTTTTTCCACAGTAATACAAGTGCAAAAGTGGTTTCCTGCACCAACACAAGTGCGAAAAGTGGTTTTTCAACACCAACACAAGCGCGAAAAGTGGTTTTTCAACACTAACACAAGTGTGAAAAGTGGTTTTTCAACACTAACACAAGTGCGAAAAGTGTTTTTTCCACACTAATACAAGTGCAAACGTGGTTTCCTGCACCAACACAAGTGCGAAAAGTGGTGTTTCAACACAATCACAAGTGCAAAAAGTGTTTTTTCAACACCAACACAAGTGAGAAAAGTGGTTTTTCAACACTAACACAAGTGCGAAAAGTGGTTTTTCAACACTAACACGAGTGCGAAAAGTGTTTTTTCCACACTAATACAAGTGCAAAAGTGGTTTCCTGCACCAACACAAGTGCGAAAAGTGGTTTTTCAACACCAACACAAGTGCGAAAAGTGTGTTTTCAACACTATCACAAGTGCGAAAAGTGGTTTTTCAACACTATCACAAGTGCAAAAAGTCGTTTTTCAACACTAACACAAGTGCGAAAAGTGGTTTTTCCACACTAATACAAGTGCAAAAGTGGTTTCCTGCACCAACACAAGTGCAAAAAGTGGTTTTTCAACACTAACACAAGTGCGAAAAGTGGTGTTTCAACACTATCATAAGTGCAAAAAGTGTTTTTTCCACACTAATACAAGTGCAAAAGTGGTTTCCTGCACCAACACAAGTGCGAAAAGTGGTTTTTCAACACTAACACAAGTGCAAAAAGTGGTTTTTCAACACTAACACAAGTGCGAAAAGTGGTTTTTCAACACTAACAAAAGTGCGAAAAGTGGTTTTTCAACACTAACACAAGTGCAAAAAGTGTTTTTTCCACACTAATACAAGTGCAAAAGTGGTTTCCTGCACCAACACAAGTGCGAAAAGTGGTTTTTCAACACTAACACAAGTGCGAAAAGTGGTTTTCCAACACTAACACAAGTGCGAAAAGTGGTTTTTCAACACTAACACAAGTGCGAAAAGTGGTTTTTCCACACTAATACAAGTGCAAAAGTGGTTTCCTGCACCAACGCAAGTGCAAAATGTGGTTTTTCAACACTAACAAAAGTGCGAAAAGTGGTTTTTCAACACTATCACAAGTGCAAAAAGTGTTTTTTCCACACTAATACGTGCAAAAGTGGTTTCCTGCACCAACACATGTGCGAAAAGTGGTTTTTCAACACTAACACAAGTGCGAAAAGTGGTTTTTCAACAATATCACAAGTGCAAAAAGTGTTTTTTTCCACACTAATACAAGTGCAAAAGTGGTTTCCTGCACCAACACAAGTGCGAAAAGTGGTTTTTCAACACTAACACAAATGCGAAAAGTGGTTTTTCAACACTAACACAAGTGTGAAAAGTGTTTTTTCCACAGTAATACAAGTGCAAAAGTGGTTTCCTGCACCAACACAAGTGTGAAAAGTGGTTTTTCAACACTAACACAAGTGCGAAAAGTGGTTTTTCAACACTAACACAAGTGTGAAAAGTGTTTTTTCCACACTAATACAAGTGCAAAAGTGGTTTCCTGCACCAACACAAGTGGGAAAAGTGGATTTTCAACACTAACACAAGTGCGAAAAGTGGTTTTTCAACACTAACACAAGTGCGAAAAGTGTTTTTTCCACACTAATCCAAGTGCAAAAGTGGTTTCCTGCACCAACACAAGTGCGAAAAGTGGTTTTTCAACACTAACACAAGTGCGAAAAGTGGTTTTTCAACACTAACACAAGTGCGAAAAGTGGTTTTTTCAACACTATCACAAGTGCAAAAAGGGTTTTTCCACACTAATACAAGTGCAAAAGTGGTTTTCTGCACCAACATATGTGCGAAAAGTGGTTTTTCAACACTAACACAAGTGCGAAAAGTGGTTTTTCAACACTAACACAAGTGCGAAAAGTGTTTTTTCCACACTAATACAAGTGCAAAAGTGGTTTCCTGCACCAACACAAGTGCGAAAAGTGGTTTTTCAACACTAACACAAGTGCGAAAAGTGGTTTTTCAACACTAACACAAGTGCGAAAAGTGGTTTTTCAACACTAACACAAGTGCGAAAAGTGGTTTCCTGCACAAACACAGATGCCAAAAGTGGTTTTTCAACACTAACATAAGTGCGAAAAGTGGTTTTTCAACACTAACACAAGTGCGAAAAGTGTTTTTTCCACACTAATACAAGTGCAAAAGTGGTTTCCTGCACCAACACAAGTGCGAAAAGTGGTTTTTCAACACTAACACAAGTGCGAAAAGTGGTTTTTCAACACTAACACAAGTGCGAAAAGTGGTTTTTCAACACTAACACAAGTGCGAAAAGTGGTTTCCTGCACAAACACAGATGCCAAAAGTGGTTTTTCAACACTAACACAAGTGTGAAAAGTGGTTTTTCAACACTAACACAAGTGCGAAAAGTGGTTTTTCAACAATAACACAAGTGCGAAAAGTGTTTTTTCCACACTAATACAAGTGCAAAAGTGGTTTCCTGCACCAACACAAGTGCGAAAAGTGGTTTTTCAACACTAACACAAGTGCGAAAAGTGGTTTTTCAACACTATCACAAGTGCAAAAAGTGTTTTTTCCACACTAATACAAGTGCAAAAGTGGTTTCCTGCACCAACACAAGTGCGAAAAGTGGTTTTTCAACACTAACACAAGTGCGAAAAGTGGTTTTTCAACAATATCACAAGTGCAAAAAGTGGTTTTTCCACACTAATACAAGTACAAATGTGGTTTCCTGCACCAACACAAGTGCGAAAAGTGGTTTTTCAACACTAACACAAGTGCGAAAAGTGGTTTTTCAACACTAACACAAGTGCGAAAAGTGGTTTTTCAACACTAACACAAGTGTGAAAAGTGGTTTTTCCACACTAATGCAAGTGCAAAAGTGGTTTCCTGCACCAACGCAAGTCCGAAAAGTGGTTTTTCAACACTAACACAAGTGCGAAAAGTGGTTTTTCAACACTAACACAAGTGCAAAAAGTGGTTTTTCAACACTAACACAAGTGTGAAAAGTGGTTTTCCCACACTAATGCAAGTGCAAAAGTGGTTTCCTGCACCAACACAAGTGCGAAAAGTGGTCTTTCAACACTAACACAATTGCGAAAAGTGGTTTTTCAACAATATCACAAGTGCAAAAAGTGTTTTTTCCATACTAAAACAAGTGCAAAAAGTGGTTTTTCAACACTAACACAAGTGCGAAAAGTGGTTTTTCAACACTAACACAAGTGCGAAAAGTGGTTTTTCAAAACTAACACAAGTGCGAAAAGTATTTTTTCCACACTAATACAAGTGCAAAAGTGGTTTCCTGCACCAACACAAGTGCAAAAAGTGTTTTTTCAACACCAACACAAGTGCGAAAAGTGGTTTTTCAACACTAACACAGGTGTGAAAAGTGGTTTTTCAACACTAACACAAGTGCGAAAAGTGTTTTTTCCACACTAATACAAGTGCAAACGTGGTTTCCTGCACCAACACAAGTGCGAAAAGTGGTGTTTCAACACTATCACAAGTGCAAAAAGTGTTTTTTCAACACAAACACAAGTGAGAAAAGTGGATTTTCAACACTAACACAAGTGCGAAAAGTGGTTTTTCAACACTAACACGAGTGCGAAAAGTGTTTTTTCCACACTAATACAAGTGCAAAAGTGGTTTCCTGCACCAACACAAGTGTGAAAAGTGGTTTTTCAACACCAACACAAGTGTGAAAAGTGTTTTTTCAACACCAACACAAGTGCGAAAAGTGTTTTTTCCACACTAATACAAGTGCAACAGTGGTTTCCTGCACCAACACAAGTGCGAAAAGTGGTTTTTCAACACTAACACAAGTGCGAAAAGTGGTTTTTCAACACTAATACAAGTGCGAAAAGTGTTTTTCCACACTAATCCAAATGCAAAAGTGGTTTCCTGCACCAACACAAGTGCGAAAAGTGGTTTTTCAACACTAACACAAGTGCGAAAAGTGGTTTTTCAACACTAACACAAGTGTGAAAAGTGGTTTTTCAACACTATCACAAGTGCAAAAAGTGTTTTTCCACAATAATACAAGTGCAAAAGTGGTTTTTCAACACTAACACAAGTGCAAAACGTGTTTTTTCCACACTACTACAAGTGCAAAAGTGGTTTCCTGCACCAACACAAGTGCGAAAAGTGGTTTTTCAACACTAACACAAGTGCGAAAAGTGGTTTTTCAACACTAACACAAGTGCGAAAAGTGGTTTTTCAACACTAACACAAGTGCGAAAAGTGGTTTTTCAACACTAACACAAGTGTGAAAAGTGTTTTTTCCACAGTAATACAAGTGCAAAAGTGGTTTCCTGCACCAACACAAGTGCGAAAAGTGGTTTTTCAACACCAACACAAGCGCGAAAAGTGGTTTTTCAACACTAACACAAGTGTGAAAAGTGGTTTTTCAACACTAACACAAGTGCGAAAAGTGTTTTTTCCACACTAATACAAGTGCAAACGTGGTTTCCTGCACCAACACAAGTGCGAAAGTGGTGTTTCAACACAATCACAAGTGCAAAAAGTGTTTTTTCAACACCAACACAAGTGAGAAAAGTGGTTTTTCAACACTAACACAAGTGCGAAAAGTGGTTTTTCAACACTAACACGAGTGCGAAAAGTGTTTTTTCCACACTAATACAAGTGCAAAAGTGGTTTCCTGCACCAACACAAGTGCGAAAAGTGGTTTTTCAACACCAACACAAGTGCGAAAAGTGTTTTTTCAACACTATCACAAGTGCGAAAAGTGGTTTTTCAACACTATCACAAGTGCAAAAAGTCGTTTTTCAACACTAACACAAGTGCGAAAAGTGGTTTTTCCACACTAATACAAGTGCAGAAGTGGTTTCCTGCACCAACACAAGTGCAAAAAGTGGTTTTTCAACACTAACACAAGTGCGAAAAGTGGTGTTTCAACACTATCATAAGTGCAAAAAGTGTTTTTTCCACACTAATACAAGTGCAAAAGTGGTTTCCTGCACCAACACAAGTGCGAAAAGTGGTTTTTCAACACTAACACAAGTGCAAAAAGTGGTTTTTCAACACTAACACAAGTGCGAAAAGTGGTTTTTCAACACTAACAAAAGTGCGAAAAGTGGTTTTCCAACACTAACACAAGTGCAAAAAGTGTTTTTTCCACACTAATACAAGTGCAAAAGTGGTTTCCTGCACCAACCAACAGATCTTGGAGACGGCGGCAGGGATTTTCGAAGCTCCACACGGTCTCCACGTTTTTCGAAGTTAAGTCTGTTCACAATTGTATTTTGTCGAAACTGTATTTATCTTTCGGTGTGTGAAGTTATTGTGTGCAACTTTGGTTGTTTCTCGGTGTTTATCTTTCATAAATTGATCGTCTGTTTGCCGTGTCGCGAGCAAGGCCTTGTACAGTGTGCACTGTACAACCTTGAGGCTTTGTTTTTCTCTCAGTGGTCCGTCGTTTGTGATCCAATAACTTTCGTTCTCTGTATTCCCAGTCTTTTCACCCATAGCCTACTTCCTTGTGTAAATCTCAACTCAAAAAAAAAAAAAAAAAAAAAAATTTCCTTCTCTGTTCTCATTCGTTTATTCATTCTTATTCGTTCGTTCGTTCTTCGACCACGTGTTTCTCCCCCATTTCCCCAGATAGTTTTCACTCATTAACCTTCAATGTTTACACTTTCCCCTGAAGTTATGTATTCCGTCATATTTTATAACACCTTTTTCTTCTTCTTCTTTAAAAGGCTGCTTTCGACTTGCTCACCAAATCAATTCATCCCCAAAAAAATATCCATCTCCTATAGTGCCTTTTTTCTACATTCCCTAAACTCTCCTGCACTCCATCCTCCATCCAGCGTCCTTAAACGTATTTTTAACTCGAAGGTCACAAGAAACTCATTTTGCAATAAATGTTCGTTTCCCATAAATCGTACACTTTCAAAAATCCAATCTCACCCCTCCCCTCCAAATCTTCCCCATAACCCCTCCCCTCCAAATCTTCCCCATCACCCCTCCCCTCCAAATCTTCCCCATCACCCATCCCTTTCAAATCTCCCCCCTTGCCCCCTCCCTCCTAAACTACCCCCTCACCCCTCCCCGCCAAGACGCCCCCTCGCCCCTCCCCTCCTAGACTCCTGCCTCACCCCTCCCCTCCAAATCTCCCCCATATCCCATCCCTTTCAAATCCCTCCCCTTGTCCCTTCCCTCCCAAACTCCCCCCTCACCCCTCCCCTTCAAATCTCCCCACCCTCATTGCTTCTCAATTTCCCCCCTCTCACTCCCCCTCCTCAAAGCGTCCTCCCCGCTTCTTCCCCCTTCAAACTCTCACCTCCATCTCCCCCAACCTTCTGCCTCGCTCTTCCCCCTCCTCAAATAACACCTCATTGTGGCTCACCCAATCACCATCAAACCTTTTGTCCGCCCCATCCTTCCCTTTCTCCGAGCTATTCTGAAATCTCTGACACACCTTCAACAGCTCTCCCTACCTCTTCCACCTCTTCCACATCTTACCCTACCCCTCCTCCCCCCTGTTCTGTATCTGATGCTCCCCCTTCCTCTTCATTAACGGTATGGACCTCAAACATCCGGGGCCTTCGTTCAAACTTAACTGATCTCTCCATACAGGTTGCTTCTGTCAAACCAGACGTGATCTGCTTAACAGAAACTTTCCTCCTTTATGATGTCTCTGATTCCATAGTATCTCTCCCGGGCTACTCCCTCCTCCGGTATGATAGACCTGAGCCTCGTCCTGGAGGCGGGGTTGCTATCTTTATCAAAAACTCTCTTCCTCACTCGCCCTGCACTGCACTCTCTCCACCTCACCCCCAGGAATACCTCTGGCTACGGCTTCCCCTTCGCTCCCACCTCTTGTTCATATGTGTGTTGTACCGTCCACCAAACAGTGATGACTCCATCTACATCTCGCTGTCTGATGATATGGACCAACTTCTATCTACTCATCCCAACTCTCTCTTCCTCATATGTGGTGATTTCAACTGTCATCATGCCAGTTGGCTGGGTGTGGGTACCTCTCTCACCAGCCATGGCTCCTCAGCAAAGGACTTCTGCGACTCACTGGGACTGACACAATCTGTCAATTTCCCGACCCGGATCTCAGTCAACGGAACATCTTCTCTTCTGGACTTGGTTATGACTAACTTCCCTGAAAATGTCTGCTGCTCTTCTTCTGCTCCGATCGGATCATCTGATCATGTCCTTGTTAAAGTGGACATCTCTCTGACCATCCTCAGGGAGCCTGCTCAGCGTCGACGAGTCTGGCATTTCACTCAGGCCAACTGGCACGGTCTTCAAGCAGCCATCAATCATCTGGACTGGTCTCCCATCTCTACCACCTCTGACATCAACTCATCCTGGGAATTCTTCCAAAGTAAATTGCTCTCTCTCATGCACAGATTTATCCCATCTCGTCTTCAGTTGTCATACCCTTCCTCCCGTCCATGGTACACGGAATCTTGTGGTGAGGCTGTTGCCCAGAAACAACTTGCCTTCGTCTCCTGGAAAGCAAATCCAACGGAAGGAAATCTCATTTCCTTTCACAAAGCCCGAAACAAGTGTGTGTCCACCCTCAGGAGAGCCAGGAAACAATATCTCTCCGTTCTCAAGACCGAACTCTCTTATCTGTCTCCCTCTTCCAAATCCTGGTGGCGTCTGGTCAAATCCGTTTCTGGTGTTTGTTCCCCCTCCATCCCCTCCCTTACCTCAAACGGCTACACAGCTGACTCCGCACGTGAAAAAGCTGAATGCCTCAACTCTGTGTTTGCCTCTAAATCTTGTGTCCCAAACCCATCCCTCTCTGTACCCACCATACCCAGTCGTACCCTGCTGCTTCTGGACTCCGTGTACTTTCCTCCTGACAAGGTGGAAAAGTTTCTGTCAACCCTCGACTCTGATTCTGCAACTGGACCCGACGGCATCAGCCCACGGGTCCTAAAATCCTGCTCTGCTGCTCTATCTCACCCTCTCTCTGTTCTCTTCACCCTCTCTTTTGCTCAAGGTCAACTGCCATCTGCTTGGAAATCAGCCAACATCACCGCTTTGCACAAAAAAGGTGCAAAAACAGATCCTAGCAACTACAGACCAATCAGCCTTCTCCCAATTATCAGCAAAGTCATGGAATCCATCATTGCTTCTGATATGAAATCTTTCCTCTTCTCCAATGGCTTGATCTCTGATCATCAATTTGGTTTCAGACCAGGTCACTCTACTCTGGACATGCTGCTTCTGCTGTCTCAACAATGGATGGAGGTTCTCAATGCCAAACAGGAAATTAGAGCTGTCTCCCTCGACATATCACGTGCCTTCGACACGGTCTGGCACCCCGCTCTGCTCACCAAACTCTCCTCCTTTGGTATCCATGGAAATCTCCACGCATGGCTGGCGGACTTCCTCTCTAGTCGTCGTCAACGTGTGGCCCTGAATGGGTTTCTCTCATCTCCTCTTCCTGTTCAGGCTGGAGTTCCCCAAGGCAGTGTTCTGGGCCCCGTGCTTTTTCTGGTCTTCATCAATGATCTCTCTGACTCTCTCGAAAATCCTCTCTATCTCTTTGCTGATGACTCCACTCTCTGCCGCTCCATTCCTCTTCCCTCAGATCGGCAGTCTGCTGCCTCCTCGCTCTCTGAAGACCTGGACAAAATCACAGACTGGTCAAACAAGTGGAACATGTCTTTCAATCCTGACAAATCTCACACTCTTACTATGTCTCTCCGAAAAGATCGACTGGACAACCCTCCCATCTACTTTCTCAACAATCCTCTCCAAGAAGTTCTGTCGCTCAAGATTTTGGGTCTCACTATCTGCCATGATCTTTCTTGGGAAAACCACATTTCCAAGCTGGCCTCCAAAGCCAGTCGCCGACTGGGCATCCTCCGTCGTGCGAAGTCCTTCCTCGGCACACCTGAGCTCCTCACCACATACAAGGCTTTCATCCGCAGCTCAATGGAATACTGTTCTCCCCTATGGGCCGGTGCTCCTGCCTCACACCTAGCTCGGCTTCACGCTGTTGAAACCAAAGCTTTCAGAATTATTGGAATCTCCCGCGATGAAGCTATCTCTGAAGGCCTTTCACTCACTCACCGCAGGCAGGTAGGTGGTCTTTCTGTCTTCTACCGACTCCTCTCCGGCCTTGCACCCCCAGCTCTCTCTGTGCTCTGTCCCCCAAATATTCCTACAGGTCGCACAAGATCTGCCAGCAACCCTCTGATGGTTAAACTGCCGAAATCTCGGCTCTCCGCTCACCTTCACTCTTTCATTCCTCTTTTCTCCCGCCTCTGGAACAAACTCCCTCACTCCCTTCAATCCCACTCCTCCCTCCAGGTCTTTAAAACAGCTGTTCACCACCATCTCTTATCTTCCCCCATCCAAAACCTTGATCTTTTCTACCCCCGCTAATTCACCCCAGATCCACCTTGTTTGAAATTCCAACTTCTTTCCTGGAAGTCCTGGCAGTGTCCATATGTTTTATACCTCTCCCACTGCCCCCTTCCCACGCCCCCCCCCCCCCCAAAGCCCTCACCCTCTCTCAGATCTCTCGATGTCTCCATGTCTCTCGGTCCCTGCTCTCAAATGTTGTGTTTGTGTCCTTCCCCCTCTCTCCCCATCTTGTCTACCGCTCCCTATGTTATGTTTTATGTGTCGGTTTGTCTTTCTGTGTGATTAATGTTCGCTCTTTCACGAGCCTCGGTCTTGTATACAAAAAACAAACAAAAAAAAAAACAAAAAAAAAAAAACACAAGTGCGAAAAGTGGTTTTTCAACACTAACACAAGTGCGAAAAGTGGTTTTCCAACACTAACACAAGTGCGAAAAGTGGTTTTTCAACACTAACACAAGTGCGAAAAGTGGTTTTTCCACACTAATACAAGTGCAAAAGTGGTTTCCTGCACCAACGCAAGTGCAAAAAGTGGTTTTTCAACACTAACAAAAGTGCGAAAAGTGGTTTTTCAACACTATCACAAGTGCAAAAAGTGTTTTTTCCACACTAATACAAGTGCAAAAGTGGTTTCCTGCACCAACACAAGTGCGAAAAGTGGTTTTTCAACACTAACACAAGTGCGAAAAGTGGTTTTTCAACAATATCACAAGTGCAAAAAGTGTTTTTTCCACACTAATACAAGTGCAAAAGTGGTTTCCTGCACCAACACAAGTGCGAAAAGTGGTTTTTCAACACTAACACAAATGCGAAAAGTGGTTTTTCAACACTAACACAAGTGTGAAAAGTGTTTTTTCCACAGTAATACAAGTGCAAAAGTGGTTTCCTGCACCAACACAAGTGTGAAAAGTGGTTTTTCAACACTAACACAAGTGTGAAAAGTGGTTTTTCAACACTAACACAAGTGTGAAAAGTGTTTTTTTCACACTAATACAAGTGCAAAAGTGGTTTCCTGCACCAACACAAGTGGGAAAAGTGGATTTTCAACACTAACACAAGTGCGAAAAGTGGTTTTTCAACACTAACACAAGTGCGAAAAGTGTTTTTTCCACACTAATCCAAGTGCAAAAGTGGTTTCCTGCACCAACACAAGTGCGAAAAGTGGTTTTTCAACACTAACACAAGTGCGAAAAGTGGTTTTTCAACACTAACACAAGTGCGAAAAGTGGTTTTTCAACACTATCACAAGTGCAAAAAGGGTTTTTCCACACTAATACAAGTGCAAAAGTGGTTTTCTGCACCAACATATGTGCGAAAAGTGGTTTTTCAACACTAACACAAGTGCGAAAAGTGGTTTTTCAACACTAACACAAGTGCGAAAAGTGTTTTTTCCACACTAATACAAGTGCAAAAGTGGTTTCCTGCACCAACACAAGTGCGAAAAGTGGTTTTTCAACACTAACACAAGTGCGAAAAGTGGTTTTTCAACACTAACACAAGTGCGAAAAGTGGTTTTTCAACACTAACACAAGTGCGAAAAGTGGTTTCCTGCACAAACACAGATGCCAAAAGTGGTTTTTCAACACTAACACAAGTGTGAAAAGTGGTTTTTCAACACTAACACAAGTGCGAAAAGTGGTTTTTCAACAATAACACAAGTGCGAAAAGTGTTTTTTCCACACTAATACAAGTGCAAAAGTGGTTTCCTGCACCAACACAAGTGCGAAAAGTGGTTTTTCAACACTAACACAAGTGCGAAAAGTGGTTTTTCAACACTATCACAAGTGCAAAAAGTGTTTTTTCCACACTAATACAAGTGCAAAAGTGGTTTCCTGCACCAACACAAGTGCGAAAAGTGGTTTTTCAACACTAACACAAGTGCGAAAAGTGGTTTTTCAACAATATCACAAGTGCAAAAAGTGGTTTTTCCACACTAATACAAGTACAAATGTGGTTTCCTGCACCAACACAAGTGTGAAAAGTGGTTTTTCAACACTAACACAAGTGCGAAAAGTGTTTTTTCCACACTAATACAAGTGCAAACGTGGTTTCCTGCACCAACACAAGTGCGAAAAGTGGTGTTTCAACACAATCACAAGTGCAAAAAGTGTTTTTTCAACACCAACACAAGTGAGAAAAGTGGTTTTTCAACACTAACACAAGTGCGAAAAGTGGTTTTTCAACACTAACACGAGTGCGAAAAGTGTTTTTTCCACACTAATACAAGTGCAAAAGTGGTTTCCTGCACCAACACAAGTGCGAAAAGTGGTTTTTCAACACCAACACAAGTGCGAAAAGTGTTTTTTCAACACTATCACAAGTGCGAAAAGTGGTTTTTCAACACTATCACAAGTGCAAAAAGTGTTTTTTCAACACCAACACAAGTGCGAAAAGTGTTTTTTCCACACTAATACAAGTGCAACAGTGGTTTCCTGCACCAACACAAGTGCGAAAAGTGGTTTTTCAACACTAACACAAGTGCGAAAAGTGGTTTTTCAACACTAACACAAGTGCGAAAAGTGGTTTTTCAACACTAACACAAGTGCGAAAAGTCGTTTTTCAACACTAACACAAGTGCGAAAAGTGGTTTTTCCACACTAATACAAGTGCAAAAGTGGTTTCCTGCACCAACACAAGTGCAAAAAGTGGTTTTTCAACACTAACACAAGTGCGAAAAGTGGTGTTTCAACACTATCATAAGTGCAAAAAGTGTTTTTTCCACACTAATACAAGTGCAAAAGTGGTTTCCTGCACCAACACAAGTGCGAAAAGTGGTTTTTCAACACTAACACAAGTACAAAAAGTGGTTTTTCAACACTAACACAAGTGCGAAAAGTGGTTTTTCAACACTAACAAAAGTGCGAAAAGTGGTTTTTCAACACTAACACAAGTGCAAAAAGTGTTTTTTCCACACTAATACAAGTGCAAAAGTGGTTTCCTGCACCAACACAAGTGCGAAAAGTGGTTTTTCAACACTAACACAAGTGCGAAAAGTGGTTTTCCAACACTAACACAAGTGCGAAAAGTGGTTTTTCAACACTAACACAAGTGCGAAAAGTGGTTTTTCCACACTAATACAAGTGCAAAAGTGGTTTCCTGCACCAACGCAAGTGCAAAAAGTGGTTTTTCAACACTAACAAAAGTGCGAAAAGTGGTTTTTCAACACTATCACAAGTGCAAAAAGTGTTTTTTCCACACTAATACAAGTGCAAAAGTGGTTTCCTGCACCAACACAAGTGCGAAAAGTGGTTTTTCAACACTAACACAAGTGCGAAAAGTGGTTTTTCAACAATATCACAAGTGCAAAAAGTGTTTTTTCCACACTAATACAAGTGCAAAAGTGGTTTCCTGCACTAACACAAGTGCGAAAAGTGGTTTTTCAACACTAACACAAATGCGAAAAGTGGTTTTTCAACACTAACACAAGTGTGAAAAGTGTTTTTTCCACAGTAATACAAGTGCAAAAGTGGTTTCCTGCACCAACACAAGTGTGAAAAGTGGTTTTTCAACACTAACACAAGTGCGAAAAGAGGTTTTTCAACACTAACACAAGTGTGAAAAGTGTTTTTTCCACACTAATACAAGTGCAAAAGTGGTTTCCTGCACCAACACAAGTGGGAAAAGTGGATTTTCAACACTAACACAAGTGCGAAAAGTGGTTTTTCAACACTAACACAAGTGCGAAAAGTGTTTTTTCCACACTAATCCAAGTGCAAAAGTGGTTTCCTGCACCAACACAAGTGCGAAAAGTGGTTTTTCAACACTAACACAAGTGCGAAAAGTGGTTTTTCAACACTAACACAAGTGCGAAAAGTGGTTTTTCAACACTATCACAAGTGCAAAAAGGGTTTTTCCACACTAATACAAGTGCAAAAGTGGTTTTCTGCACCAACATATGTGCGAAAAGTGGTTTTTCAACACTAACACAAGCGGGAAAAGTGGTTTTTCAACACTAACACAAGTGCGAAAAGTGTTTTTTCCACACTAATACAAGTGCAAAAGTGGTTTTCTGCACCAACACAAGTGCGAAAAGTGGTTTTTCAACACTAACACAAGTGCGAAAAGTGGTTTTTCAACACTAACACAAGTGCGAAAAGTGGTTTTTCAACACTAACACAAGTGCGAAAAGTGGTTTCCTGCACAAACACAGATGCCAAAAGTGATTTTTCAACACTAACACAAGTGTGAAAAGTGGTTTTTCAACACTAACACAAGTGCGAAAAGTGGTTTTTCAACAATAACACAAGTGCGAAAAGTGTTTTTTCCACAGTAATACAAGTGCAAAAGTGGTTTCCTGCACTAACACAAGTGCGAAAAGTGGTTTTTCAACACTAACACAAATGCGAAAAGTGGTTTTTCAACACTAACACAAGTGTGAAAAGTGTTTTTTCCACAGTAATACAAGTGCAAAAGTGGTTTCCTGCACCAACACAAGTGTGAAAAGTGGTTTTTCAACACTAACACAAGTGCGAAAAGAGGTTTTTCAACACTAACACAAGTGTGAAAAGTGTTTTTTCCACACTAATACAAGTGCAAAAGTGGTTTCCTGCACCAACACAAGTGGGAAAAGTGGATTTTCAACACTAACACAAGTGCGAAAAGTGGTTTTTCAACACTAACACAAGTGCGAAAAGTGTTTTTTCCACACTAATCCAAGTGCAAAAGTGGTTTCCTGCACCAACACAAGTGCGAAAAGTGGTTTTTCAACACTAACACAAGTGCGAAAAGTGGTTTTTCAACACTAACACAAGTGCGAAAAGTGGTTTTTCAACACTATCACAAGTGCAAAAAGGGTTTTTCCACACTAATACAAGTGCAAAAGTGGTTTTCTGCACCAACATATGTGCGAAAAGTGGTTTTTCAACACTAACACAAGCGGGAAAAGTGGTTTTTCAACACTAACACAAGTGCGAAAAGTGTTTTTTCCACACTAATACAAGTGCAAAAGTGGTTTTCTGCACCAACACAAGTGCGAAAAGTGGTTTTTCAACACTAACACAAGTGCGAAAAGTGGTTTTTCAACACTAACACAAGTGCGAAAAGTGGTTTTTCAACACTAACACAAGTGCGAAAAGTGGTTTCCTGCACAAACACAGATGCCAAAAGTGATTTTTCAACACTAACACAAGTGTGAAAAGTGGTTTTTCAACACTAACACAAGTGCGAAAAGTGGTTTTTCAACAATAACACAAGTGCGAAAAGTGTTTTTTCCACACTAATACAAGTGCAAAAGTGGTTTCCTGCACCAACACAAGTGCGAAAAGTGGTTTTTCAACACTAACACAAGTGCGAAAAGTGGTTTTTCAACACTATCACAAGTGCAAAAAGTGTTTTTTCCACACTAATACAAGTGCAAAAGTGGTTTCCTGCACCAACACAAGTGCGAAAAGTGGTTTTTCAACACTAACACAAGTGCGAAAAGTGGTTTTTCAACAATATCACAAGTGCAAAAAGTGGTTTTTCCACACTAATACAAGTACAAATGTGGTTTCCTGCACCAACACAAGTGCGAAAAGTGGTTTTTCAACACTAACACAAGTGCGAAAAGTGGTTTTTCAACACTAACACAAGTGCGAAAAGTGGTTTTTCAACACTAACACAAGTGTGAAAAGTGGTTTTGCCACACTAATGCAAGTGCAAAAGTGGTTTCCTGCACCAACGCAAGTCCGAAAAGTGGTTTTTCAACACTAACACAAGTGCGAAAAGTGGTTTTTCAACACTAACACAAGTGCAAAAAGTGGTTTTTCAACACTAACACAAGTGTGAAAAGTGGTTTTTCCACACTAATGCAAGTGCAAAAGTGGTTTCCTGCACCAACACAAGTGCGAAAAGTGGTCTTTCAACACTAACACAATTGCGAAAAGTGGTTTTTCAACAATATCACAAGTGCAAAAAGTGTTTTTTCCATACTAAAACAAGTGCAAAAAGTGGTTTTTCAACACTAACACAAGTGCGAAAAGTGGTTTTTCAACACTAACACAAGTGCGAAAAGTGGTTTTTCAAAACTAACACAAGTGCGAAAAGTATTTTTTCCACACTAATACAAGTGCAAAAGTGGTTTCCTGCAAAAACACAAGTGCAAAAAGTGTTTTTTCAACACCAACACAAGTGCGAAAAGTGGTTTTTCAACACTAACACAGGTGTGAAAAGTGGTTTTTCAACACTAACACAAGTGCGAAAAGTGTTTTTTCCACACTAATACAAGTGCAAACGTGGTTTCCTGCACCAACACAAGTGCGAAAAGTGGTGTTTCAACACTATCACAAGTGCAAAAAGTGTTTTTTCAACACAAACACAAGTGAGAAAAGTGGATTTTCAACACTAACACAAGTGCGAAAAGTGGTTTTTCAACACTAACACGAGTGTGAAAAGTGTTTTTTCCACACTAATACAAGTGCAAAAGTGGTTTCCTGCACCAACACAAGTGCGAAAAGTGGTTTTTCAACACCAACACAAGTGTGAAAAGTGTTTTTTCAACACCAACACAAGTGCGAAAAGTGTTTTTTCCACACTAATACAAGTGCAACAGTGGTTTCCTGCACCAACACAAGTGCGAAAAGTGGTTTTTCAACACTAACACAAGGGCGAAAAGTGGTTTTTCAACACTAATACAAGTGCGAAAAGTGTTTTTCCACACTAATCCAAATGCAAAAGTGGTTTCCTGCACCAACACAAGTGCGAAAAGTGGTTTTTCAACACTAACACAAGTGCGAAAAGTGGTTTTTCAACACTAACACAAGTGTGAAAAGTGGTTTTTCAACACTATCACAAGTGCAAAAAGTGTTTTTCCACACTAATACAAGTGCAAAAGTGGTTTTTCAACACTAACACAAGTGCAAAACGTGTTTTTTCCACACTACTACAAGTGCAAAAGTGGTTTCCTGCACCAACACAAGTGCGAAAAGTGGTTTTTCAACACTAACACAAGTGCGAAAAGTGGTTTTTCAACACTAACACAAGTGCGAAAAGTGGTTTTTCAACACTAACACAAGTGCGAAAAGTGGTTTTTCAACACTAACACAAGTGTGAAAAGTGTTTTTTCCACAGTAATACAAGTGCAAAAGTGGTTTCCTGCACCAACACAAGCGCGAAAAGTGGTTTTTCAACACCAACACAAGCGCGAAAAGTGGTTTTTCAACACTAACACAAGTGTGAAAAGTGGTTTTTCAACACTAACACAAGTGCGAAAAGTGTTTTTTCCACACTAATACAAGTGCAAACGTGGTTTCCTGCACCAACACAAGTGCGAAAAGTGGTGTTTCAACACAATCACAAGTGCAAAAAGTGTTTTTTCAACACCAACACAAGTGAGAAAAGTGGTTTTTCAACACTAACACAAGTGCGAAAAGTGGTTTTTCAACACTAACACGAGTGCGAAAAGTGTTTTTTCCACACTAATACAAGTGCAAAAGTGGTTTCCTGCACCAACACAAGTGCGAAAAGTGGTTTTTCAACACCAACACAAGTGCGAAAAGTGTTTTTTCATCACTATCACAAGTGCGAAAAGTGGTTTTTCAACACTATCACAAGTGCAAAAAGTCGTTTTTCAACACTAACACAAGTGCGAAAAGTGGTTTTTCAACACTAACACAAGTGCGGAAAGTGGTTTCCTGCACAAACACAGATGCCAAAAGTGATTTTTCAACACTAACACAAGTGTGAAAAGTGGTTTTTCAACACTAACACAAGTGCGAAAAGTGGTTTTTCAACAATAACACAAGTGCGAAAAGTGTTTTTTCCACACTAATACAAGTGCAAAAGTGGTTTCCTGCACCAACACAAGTGCGAAAAGTGGTTTTTCAACACTAACACAAGTGCGAAAAGTGGTTTTTCAACACTATCACAAGTGCAAAAAGTGTTTTTTCCACACTAATACAAGTGCAAAAGTGGTTTCCTGCACCAACACAAGTGCGAAAAGTGGTTTTTCAACACTAACACAAGTGCGAAAAGTGGTTTTTCAACAATATCACAAGTGCAAAAAGTGGTTTTTCCACACTAATACAAGTGCAAAAGTGGTTTTTCAACACTAACACAAGTGCAAAAAGTGTTTTTTCCACACTAATACAAGTGCAAAAGTGGTTTCCTGCACCAACACAAGTGCGAAAAGTGGTTTTTCAACACTAACACAAGTGCGAAAAGTGGTTTTTCAACACTATCACAAGTGCAAAAAGTGTTTTTCCACACTAATACAAGTGCAAAAGTGGTTTTTCAACACTAACACAAGTGCAAAACGTGTTTTTTCCACACTACTACAAGTGCAAAAGTGGTTTCCTGCACCAACACAAGTGCGAAAAGTGGTTTTTCAACACTAACACAAGTGCGAAAAGTGGTTTTTCAACACTAACACAAGTGCGAAAAGTGGTTTTTCAACACTAACACAAGTGCGAAAAGTGGTTTTTCAACACTAACACAAGTGTGAAAAGTGTTTTTTCCACAGTAATACAAGTGCAAAAGTGGTTTCCTGCACCAACACAAGCGCGAAAAGTGGTTTTTCAACACCAACACAAGCGCGAAAAGTGGTTTTTCAACACTAACACAAGTGTGAAAAGTGGTTTTTCAACACTAACACAAGTGCGAAAAGTGTTTTTTCCACACTAATACAAGTGCAAACGTGGTTTCCTGCACCAACACAAGTGCGAAAAGTGGTGTTTCAACACAATCACAAGTGCAAAAAGTGTTTTTTCAACACCAACACAAGTGAGAAAAGTGGTTTTTCAACACTAACACAAGTGTGAAAAGTGGTTTTTCAACACTAACACGAGTGCGAAAAGTGTTTTTTCCACACTAATACAAGTGCAAAAGTGGTTTCCTGCACCAACACAAGTGCGAAAAGTGGTTTTTCAACACCAACACAAGTGCGAAAAGTGTTTTTTCATCACTATCACAAGTGCGAAAAGTGGTTTTTCAACACTATCACAAGTGCAAAAAGTCGTTTTTCAACACTAACACAAGTGCGAAAAGTGGTTTTTCAACACTAACACAAGTGCGGAAAGTGGTTTCCTGCACAAACACAGATGCCAAAAGTGATTTTTCAACACTAACACAAGTGTGAAAAGTGGTTTTTCAACACTAACACAAGTGCGAAAAGTGGTTTTTCAACAATAACACAAGTGCGAAAAGTGTTTTTTCCACACTAATACAAGTGCAAAAGTGGTTTCCTGCACCAACACAAGTGCGAAAAGTGGTTTTTCAACACTAACACAAGTGCGAAAAGTGGTTTTTCAACACTATCACAAGTGCAAAAAGTGTTTTTTCCACACTAATACAAGTGCAAAAGTGGTTTCCTGCACCAACACAAGTGCGAAAAGTGGTTTCCTGCACCAACACAAGTGCGAAAAGTGGTTTTTCAACACCAACACAAGTGTGAAAAGTGTTTTTTCAACACCAACACAAGTGCGAAAAGTGTTTTTTCCACACTAATGCAAGTGCAACAGTGGTTTCCTGCACCAACACAAGTGCGAAAAGTGGTTTTTCAACACTAACACAAGGGCGAAAAGTGGTTTTTCAACACTAATACAAGTGCGAAAAGTGTTTTTCCACACTAATCCAAATGCAAAAGTGGTTTCCTGCACCAACACAAGTGCGAAAAGTGGTTTTTCAACACTAACACAAGTGCGAAAAGTGGTTTTTCAACACTAACACAAGTGTGAAAAGTGGTTTTTCAACACTATCACAAGTGCAAAAAGTGTTTTTCCACACTAATACAAGTGCAAAAGTGGTTTTTCAACACTAACACAAGTGCAAAACGTGTTTTTTCCACACTACTACAAGTGCAAAAGTGGTTTCCTGCACCAACACAAGTGCGAAAAGTGGTTTTTCAACACTAACACAAGTGCGAAAAGTGGTTTTTCAACACTAACACAAGTGCGAAAAGTGGTTTTTCAACACTAACACAAGTGCGAAAAGTGGTTTTTCAACACTAACACAAGTGTGAAAAGTGTTTTTTCCACAGTAATACAAGTGCAAAAGTGGTTTCCTGCACCAACACAAGCGCGAAAAGTGGTTTTTCAACACCAACACAAGCGCGAAAAGTGGTTTTTCAACACTAACACAAGTGTGAAAAGTGGTTTTTCAACACTAACACAAGTGCGAAAAGTGTTTTTTCCACACTAATACAAGTGCAAACGTGGTTTCCTGCACCAACACAAGTGCGAAAAGTGGTGTTTCAACACAATCACAAGTGCAAAAAGTGTTTTTTCAACACCAACACAAGTGAGAAAAGTGGTTTTTCAACACTAACACAAGTGCGAAAAGTGGTTTTTCAACACTAACACGAGTGCGAAAAGTGTTTTTTCCACACTAATACAAGTGCAAAAGTGGTTTCCTGCACCAACACAAGTGCGAAAAGTGGTTTTTCAACACCAACACAAGTGCGAAAAGTGTTTTTTCATCACTATCACAAGTGCGAAAAGTGGTTTTTCAACACTATCACAAGTGCAAAAAGTCGTTTTTCAACACTAACACAAGTGCGAAAAGTGGTTTTTCAACACTAACACAAGTGTGGAAAGTGGTTTCCTGCACAAACACAGATGCCAAAAGTGATTTTTCAACACTAACACAAGTGTGAAAAGTGGTTTTTCAACACTAACACAAGTGCGAAAAGTGGTTTTTCAACAATAACACAAGTGCGAAAAGTGTTTTTTCCACACTAATACAAGTGCAAAAGTGGTTTCCTGCACCAACACAAGTGCGAAAAGTGGTTTTTCAACACTAACACAAGTGCGAAAAGTGGTTTTTCAACACTATCACAAGTGCAAAAAGTGTTTTTTCCACACTAATACAAGTGCAAAAGTGGTTTCCTGCACCAACACAAGTGCGAAAAGTGGTTTCCTGCACCAACACAAGTGCGAAAAGTGGTTTTTCAACACCAACACAAGTGTGAAAAGTGTTTTTTCAACACCAACACAAGTGCGAAAAGTGTTTTTTCCACACTAATACAAGTGCAACAGTGGTTTCCTGCACCAACACAAGTGCGAAAAGTGGTTTTTCAACACTAACACAAGGGCGAAAAGTGGTTTTTCAACACTAATACAAGTGCGAAAAGTGTTTTTCCACACTAATCCAAATGCAAAAGTGGTTTCCTGCACCAACACAAGTGCGAAAAGTGGTTTTTCAACACTAACACAAGTGCGAAAAGTGGTTTTTCAACACTAACACAAGTGTGAAAAGTGGTTTTTCAACACTATCACAAGTGCAAAAAGTGTTTTTCCACACTAATACAAGTGCAAAAGTGGTTTTTCAACACTAACACAAGTGCAAAACGTGTTTTTTCCACACTACTACAAGTGCAAAAGTGGTTTCCTGCACCAACACAAGTGCGAAAAGTGGTTTTTCAACACTAACACAAGTGCGAAAAGTGGTTTTTCAACACTAACACAAGTGCGAAAAGTGGTTTTTCAACACTAACACAAGTGCGAAAAGTGGTTTTTCAACACTAACACAAGTGTGAAAAGTGTTTTTTCCACAGTAATACAAGTGCAAAAGTGGTTTCCTGCACCAACACAAGCGCGAAAAGTGGTTTTTCAACACCAACACAAGCGCGAAAAGTGGTTTTTCAACACTAACACAAGTGTGAAAAGTGGTTTTTCAACACTAACACAAGTGCGAAAAGTGGTTTTTCAACAATAACACAAGTGCGAAAAGTGTTTTTTCCACACTAATACAAGTGCAAAAGTGGTTTCCTGCACCAACACAAGTGCGAAAAGTGGTTTTTCAACACTAACACAAGTGCGAAAAGTGGTTTTTCAACACTATCACAAGTGCAAAAAGTGTTTTTTCCACACTAATACAAGTGCAAAAGTGGTTTCCTGCACCAACACAAGTGCGAAAAGTGGTTTTTCAACACTAACACAAGTGCGAAAAGTGGTTTTTCAACAATATCACAAGTGCAAAAAGTGGTTTTTCCACACTAATACAAGTACAAATGTGGTTTCCTGCACCAACACAAGTGCGAAAAGTGGTTTTTCAACACTAACACAAGTGCGAAAAGTGGTTTTTCAACACTAACACAAGTGCGAAAAGTGGTTTTTCAACACTAACACAAGTGTGAAAAGTGGTTTTGCCACACTAATGCAAGTGCAAAAGTGGTTTCCTGCACCAACGCAAGTCCGAAAAGTGGTTTTTCAACACTAACACAAGTGCGAAAAGTGGTTTTTCAACACTAACACAAGTGCAAAAAGTGGTTTTTCAACACTAACACAAGTGTGAAAAGTGGTTTTTCCACACTAATGCAAGTGCAAAAGTGGTTTCCTGCACCAACACAAGTGCGAAAAGTGGTCTTTCAACACTAACACAATTGCGAAAAGTGGTTTTTCAACAATATCACAAGTGCAAAAAGTGTTTTTTCCATACTAAAACAAGTGCAAAAAGTGGTTTTTCAACACTAACACAAGTGCGAAAAGTGGTTTTTCAACACTAACACAAGTGCGAAAAGTGGTTTTTCAAAACTAACACAAGTGCGAAAAGTATTTTTTCCACACTAATACAAGTGCAAAAGTGGTTTCCTGCAAAAACACAAGTGCAAAAAGTGTTTTTTCAACACCAACACAAGTGCGAAAAGTGGTTTTTCAACACTAACACAGGTGTGAAAAGTGGTTTTTCAACACTAACACAAGTGCGAAAAGTGTTTTTTCCACACTAATACAAGTGCAAACGTGGTTTCCTGCACCAACACAAGTGCGAAAAGTGGTGTTTCAACACTATCACAAGTGCAAAAAGTGTTTTTTCAACACAAACACAAGTGAGAAAAGTGGATTTTCAACACTAACACAAGTGCGAAAAGTGGTTTTTCAACACTAACACGAGTGTGAAAAGTGTTTTTTCCACACTAATACAAGTGCAAAAGTGGTTTCCTGCACCAACACAAGTGCGAAAAGTGGTTTTTCAACACCAACACAAGTGTGAAAAGTGTTTTTTCAACACCAACACAAGTGCGAAAAGTGTTTTTTCCACACTAATACAAGTGCAACAGTGGTTTCCTGCACCAACACAAGTGCGAAAAGTGGTTTTTCAACACTAACACAAGGGCGAAAAGTGGTTTTTCAACACTAATACAAGTGCGAAAAGTGTTTTTCCACACTAATCCAAATGCAAAAGTGGTTTCCTGCACCAACACAAGTGCGAAAAGTGGTTTTTCAACACTAACACAAGTGCGAAAAGTGGTTTTTCAACACTAACACAAGTGTGAAAAGTGGTTTTTCAACACTATCACAAGTGCAAAAAGTGTTTTTCCACACTAATACAAGTGCAAAAGTGGTTTTTCAACACTAACACAAGTGCAAAACGTGTTTTTTCCACACTACTACAAGTGCAAAAGTGGTTTCCTGCACCAACACAAGTGCGAAAAGTGGTTTTTCAACACTAACACAAGTGCGAAAAGTGGTTTTTCAACACTAACACAAGTGCGAAAAGTGGTTTTTCAACACTAACACAAGTGCGAAAAGTGGTTTTTCAACACTAACACAAGTGTGAAAAGTGTTTTTTCCACAGTAATACAAGTGCAAAAGTGGTTTCCTGCACCAACACAAGCGCGAAAAGTGGTTTTTCAACACCAACACAAGCGCGAAAAGTGGTTTTTCAACACTAACACAAGTGTGAAAAGTGGTTTTTCAACACTAACACAAGTGCGAAAAGTGTTTTTTCCACACTAATACAAGTGCAAACGTGGTTTCCTGCACCAACACAAGTGCGAAAAGTGGTGTTTCAACACAATCACAAGTGCAAAAAGTGTTTTTTCAACACCAACACAAGTGAGAAAAGTGGTTTTTCAACACTAACACAAGTGCGAAAAGTGGTTTTTCAACACTAACACGAGTGCGAAAAGTGTTTTTTCCACACTAATACAAGTGCAAAAGTGGTTTCCTGCACCAACACAAGTGCGAAAAGTGGTTTTTCAACACCAACACAAGTGCGAAAAGTGTTTTTTCATCACTATCACAAGTGCGAAAAGTGGTTTTTCAACACTATCACAAGTGCAAAAAGTCGTTTTTCAACACTAACACAAGTGCGAAAAGTGGTTTTTCAACACTAACACAAGTGCGGAAAGTGGTTTCCTGCACAAACACAGATGCCAAAAGTGATTTTTCAACACTAACACAAGTGTGAAAAGTGGTTTTTCAACACTAACACAAGTGCGAAAAGTGGTTTTTCAACAATAACACAAGTGCGAAAAGTGTTTTTTCCACACTAATACAAGTGCAAAAGTGGTTTCCTGCACCAACACAAGTGCGAAAAGTGGTTTTTCAACACTAACACAAGTGCGAAAAGTGGTTTTTCAACACTATCACAAGTGCAAAAAGTGTTTTTTCCACACTAATACAAGTGCAAAAGTGGTTTCCTGCACCAACACAAGTGCGAAAAGTGGTTTTTCAACACTAACACAAGTGCGAAAAGTGGTTTTTCAACAATATCACAAGTGCAAAAAGTGGTTTTTCCACACTAATACAAGTGCAAAAGTGGTTTTTCAACACTAACACAAGTGCAAAAAGTGTTTTTTCCACACTAATACAAGTGCAAAAGTGGTTTCCTGCACCAACACAAGTGCGAAAAGTGGTTTTTCAACACTAACACAAGTGCGAAAAGTGGTTTTTCAACACTATCACAAGTGCAAAAAGTGTTTTTCCACACTAATACAAGTGCAAAAGTGGTTTTTCAACACTAACACAAGTGCAAAACGTGTTTTTTCCACACTACTACAAGTGCAAAAGTGGTTTCCTGCACCAACACAAGTGCGAAAAGTGGTTTTTCAACACTAACACAAGTGCGAAAAGTGGTTTTTCAACACTAACACAAGTGCGAAAAGTGGTTTTTCAACACTAACACAAGTGCGAAAAGTGGTTTTTCAACACTAACACAAGTGTGAAAAGTGTTTTTTCCACAGTAATACAAGTGCAAAAGTGGTTTCCTGCACCAACACAAGCGCGAAAAGTGGTTTTTCAACACCAACACAAGCGCGAAAAGTGGTTTTTCAACACTAACACAAGTGTGAAAAGTGGTTTTTCAACACTAACACAAGTGCGAAAAGTGTTTTTTCCACACTAATACAAGTGCAAACGTGGTTTCCTGCACCAACACAAGTGCGAAAAGTGGTGTTTCAACACAATCACAAGTGCAAAAAGTGTTTTTTCAACACCAACACAAGTGAGAAAAGTGGTTTTTCAACACTAACACAAGTGTGAAAAGTGGTTTTTCAACACTAACACGAGTGCGAAAAGTGTTTTTTCCACACTAATACAAGTGCAAAAGTGGTTTCCTGCACCAACACAAGTGCGAAAAGTGGTTTTTCAACACCAACACAAGTGCGAAAAGTGTTTTTTCATCACTATCACAAGTGCGAAAAGTGGTTTTTCAACACTATCACAAGTGCAAAAAGTCGTTTTTCAACACTAACACAAGTGCGAAAAGTGGTTTTTCAACACTAACACAAGTGCGGAAAGTGGTTTCCTGCACAAACACAGATGCCAAAAGTGATTTTTCAACACTAACACAAGTGTGAAAAGTGGTTTTTCAACACTAACACAAGTGCGAAAAGTGGTTTTTCAACAATAACACAAGTGCGAAAAGTGTTTTTTCCACACTAATACAAGTGCAAAAGTGGTTTCCTGCACCAACACAAGTGCGAAAAGTGGTTTTTCAACACTAACACAAGTGCGAAAAGTGGTTTTTCAACACTATCACAAGTGCAAAAAGTGTTTTTTCCACACTAATACAAGTGCAAAAGTGGTTTCCTGCACCAACACAAGTGCGAAAAGTGGTTTCCTGCACCAACACAAGTGCGAAAAGTGGTTTTTCAACACCAACACAAGTGTGAAAAGTGTTTTTTCAACACCAACACAAGTGCGAAAAGTGTTTTTTCCACACTAATGCAAGTGCAACAGTGGTTTCCTGCACCAACACAAGTGCGAAAAGTGGTTTTTCAACACTAACACAAGGGCGAAAAGTGGTTTTTCAACACTAATACAAGTGCGAAAAGTGTTTTTCCACACTAATCCAAATGCAAAAGTGGTTTCCTGCACCAACACAAGTGCGAAAAGTGGTTTTTCAACACTAACACAAGTGCGAAAAGTGGTTTTTCAACACTAACACAAGTGTGAAAAGTGGTTTTTCAACACTATCACAAGTGCAAAAAGTGTTTTTCCACACTAATACAAGTGCAAAAGTGGTTTTTCAACACTAACACAAGTGCAAAACGTGTTTTTTCCACACTACTACAAGTGCAAAAGTGGTTTCCTGCACCAACACAAGTGCGAAAAGTGGTTTTTCAACACTAACACAAGTGCGAAAAGTGGTTTTTCAACACTAACACAAGTGCGAAAAGTGGTTTTTCAACACTAA
Organism: Myxine glutinosa; assembly: GCF_964187855.1. Lineage (NCBI taxonomy): Eukaryota > Metazoa > Chordata > Myxini > Myxiniformes > Myxinidae > Myxine > Myxine glutinosa. The sequence continues at coordinate 65,736 of NW_027617467.1, forward strand.
CACAAGTGCGAAAAGTGGTTTTTCAACACTAACACAAGTGTGAAAAGTGTTTTTTCCACAGTAATACAAGTGCAAAAGTGGTTTCCTGCACCAACACAAGCGCGAAAAGTGGTTTTTCAACACCAACACAAGCGCGAAAAGTGGTTTTTCAACACTAACACAAGTGTGAAAAGTGGTTTTTCAACACTAACACAAGTGCGAAAAGTGTTTTTTCCACACTAATACAAGTGCAAACGTGGTTTCCTGCACCAACACAAGTGCGAAAAGTGGTGTTTCAACACAATCACAAGTGCAAAAAGTGTTTTTTCAACACCAACACAAGTGAGAAAAGTGGTTTTTCAACACTAACACAAGTGCGAAAAGTGGTTTTTCAACACTAACACGAGTGCGAAAAGTGTTTTTTCCACACTAATACAAGTGCAAAAGTGGTTTCCTGCACCAACACAAGTGCGAAAAGTGGTTTTTCAACACCAACACAAGTGCGAAAAGTGTTTTTTCATCACTATCACAAGTGCGAAAAGTGGTTTTTCAACACTATCACAAGTGCAAAAAGTCGTTTTTCAACACTAACACAAGTGCGAAAAGTGGTTTTTCAACACTAACACAAGTGTGGAAAGTGGTTTCCTGCACAAACACAGATGCCAAAAGTGATTTTTCAACACTAACACAAGTGTGAAAAGTGGTTTTTCAACACTAACACAAGTGCGAAAAGTGGTTTTTCAACAATAACACAAGTGCGAAAAGTGTTTTTTCCACACTAATACAAGTGCAAAAGTGGTTTCCTGCACCAACACAAGTGCGAAAAGTGGTTTTTCAACACTAACACAAGTGCGAAAAGTGGTTTTTCAACACTATCACAAGTGCAAAAAGTGTTTTTTCCACACTAATACAAGTGCAAAAGTGGTTTCCTGCACCAACACAAGTGCGAAAAGTGGTTTCCTGCACCAACACAAGTGCGAAAAGTGGTTTTTCAACACCAACACAAGTGTGAAAAGTGTTTTTTCAACACCAACACAAGTGCGAAAAGTGTTTTTTCCACACTAATACAAGTGCAACAGTGGTTTCCTGCACCAACACAAGTGCGAAAAGTGGTTTTTCAACACTAACACAAGGGCGAAAAGTGGTTTTTCAACACTAATACAAGTGCGAAAAGTGTTTTTCCACACTAATCCAAATGCAAAAGTGGTTTCCTGCACCAACACAAGTGCGAAAAGTGGTTTTTCAACACTAACACAAGTGCGAAAAGTGGTTTTTCAACACTAACACAAGTGTGAAAAGTGGTTTTTCAACACTATCACAAGTGCAAAAAGTGTTTTTCCACACTAATACAAGTGCAAAAGTGGTTTTTCAACACTAACACAAGTGCAAAACGTGTTTTTTCCACACTACTACAAGTGCAAAAGTGGTTTCCTGCACCAACACAAGTGCGAAAAGTGGTTTTTCAACACTAACACAAGTGCGAAAAGTGGTTTTTCAACACTAACACAAGTGCGAAAAGTGGTTTTTCAACACTAACACAAGTGCGAAAAGTGGTTTTTCAACACTAACACAAGTGTGAAAAGTGTTTTTTCCACAGTAATACAAGTGCAAAAGTGGTTTCCTGCACCAACACAAGCGCGAAAAGTGGTTTTTCAACACCAACACAAGCGCGAAAAGTGGTTTTTCAACACTAACACAAGTGTGAAAAGTGGTTTTTCAACACTAACACAAGTGCGAAAAGTGTTTTTTCCACACTAATACAAGTGCAAACGTGGTTTCCTGCACCAACACAAGTGCGAAAAGTGGTGTTTCAACACAATCACAAGTGCAAAAAGTGTTTTTTCAACACCAACACAAGTGAGAAAAGTGGTTTTTCAACACTAACACAAGTGCGAAAAGTGGTTTTTCAACACTAACACGAGTGCGAAAAGTGTTTTTTCCACACTAATACAAGTGCAAAAGTGGTTTCCTGCACCAACACAAGTGCGAAAAGTGGTTTTTCAACACCAACACAAGTGCGAAAAGTGTTTTTTCATCACTATCACAAGTGCGAAAAGTGGTTTTTCAACACTATCACAAGTGCAAAAAGTCGTTTTTCAACACTAACACAAGTGCGAAAAGTGGTTTTTCAACACTAACACAAGTGCGGAAAGTGGTTTCCTGCACAAACACAGATGCCAAAAGTGATTTTTCAACACTAACACAAGTGTGAAAAGTGGTTTTTCAACACTAACACAAGTGCGAAAAGTGGTTTTTCAACAATAACACAAGTGCGAAAAGTGTTTTTTCCACACTAATACAAGTGCAAAAGTGGTTTCCTGCACCAACACAAGTGCGAAAAGTGGTTTTTCAACACTAACACAAGTGCGAAAAGTGGTTTTTCAACACTATCACAAGTGCAAAAAGTGTTTTTTCCACACTAATACAAGTGCAAAAGTGGTTTCCTGCACCAACACAAGTGCGAAAAGTGGTTTTTCAACACTAACACAAGTGCGAAAAGTGGTTTTTCAACAATATCACAAGTGCAAAAAGTGGTTTTTCCACACTAATACAAGTACAAATGTGGTTTCCTGCACCAACACAAGTGCGAAAAGTGGTTTTTCAACACTAACACAAGTGCGAAAAGTGGTTTTTCAACACTAACACAAGTGCGAAAAGTGGTTTTTCAACACTAACACAAGTGAGAAAAGTGGTTTTGCCACACTAATGCAAGTGCAAAAGTGGTTTCCTGCACCAACGCAAGTCCGAAAAGTGGTTTTTCAACACTAACACAAGTGCGAAAAGTGGTTTTTCAACACTAACACAAGTGCAAAAAGTGTTTTTTCAACACTAACACAAGTGTGAAAAGTGGTTTTTCCACACTAATGCAAGTGCAAAAGTGGTTTCCTGCACCAACACAAGTGCGAAAAGTGGTCTTTCAACACTAACACAATTGCGAAAAGTGGTTTTTCAACAATATCACAAGTGCAAAAAGTGTTTTTTCCATACTAAAACAAGTGCAAAAAGTGGTTTTTCAACACTAACACAAGTGCGAAAAGTGGTTTTTCAACACTAACACAAGTGCGAAAAGTGGTTTTTCAAAACTAACACAAGTGCGAAAAGTATTTTTTCCACACTAATACAAGTGCAAAAGTGGTTTCCTGCACCAACACAAGTGCAAAAAGTGTTTTTTCAACACCAACACAAGTGCGAAAAGTGGTTTTTCAACACTAACACAGGTGTGAAAAGTGGTTTTTCAACACTAACACAAGTGCGAAAAGTGTTTTTTCCACACTAATACAAGTGCAAACGTGGTTTCCTGCACCAACACAAGTGCGAAAAGTGGTGTTTCAACACTATCACAAGTGCAAAAAGTGTTTTTTCAACACAAACACAAGTGAGAAAAGTGGATTTTCAACACTAACACAAGTGCGAAAAGTGGTTTTTCAACACTAACACGAGTGTGAAAAGTGTTTTTTCCACACTAATACAAGTGCAAAAGTGGTTTCCTGCACCAACACAAGTGCGAAAAGTGGTTTTTCAACACCAACACAAGTGTGAAAAGTGTTTTTTCAACACCAACACAAGTGCGAAAAGTGTTGTTTCCACACTAATACAAGTGCAACAGTGGTTTCCTGCACCAACACAAGTGTGAAAAGTGGTTTTTCAACACTAACACAAGTGCGAAAAGTGGTTTTTCAACACTAATACAAGTGCGAAAAGTGTTTTTCCACACTAATCCAAATGCAAAAGTGGTTTCCTGCACCAACACAAGTGCGAAAAGTGGTTTTTCAACACTAACACAAGTGCGAAAAGTGGTTTTTCAACACTAACACAAGTGTGAAAAGTGGTTTTTCAACACTATCACAAGTGCAAAAAGTGTTTTTCCACACTAATACAAGTGCAAAAGTGGTTTTTCAACACTAACACAAGTGCAAAACGTGTTTTTTCCACACTACTACAAGTGCAAAAGTGGTTTCCTGCACCAACACAAGTGCGAAAAGTGGTTTTTCAACACTAACACAAGTGCGAAAAGTGGTTTTTCAACACTAATACAAGTGCAAACGTGGTTTCCTGCACCAACACAAGTGCGAAAAGTGGTGTTTCAACACTATCACAAGTGCAAAAAGTGTTTTTTCAACACAAACACAAGTGAGAAAAGTGGATTTTCAACACTAACACAAGTGCGAAAAGTGGTTTTTCAACACTAACACGAGTGTGAAAAGTGTTTTTTCCACACTAATACAAGTGCAAAAGTGGTTTCCTGCACCAACACAAGTGCGAAAAGTGGTTTTTCAACACCAACACAAGTGTGAAAAGTGTTTTTTCAACACCAACACAAGTGCGAAAAGTGTTTTTTCCACACTAATACAAGTGCAACAGTGGTTTCCTGCACCAACACAAGTGCGAAAAGTGGTTTTTCAACACTAACACAAGGGCGAAAAGTGGTTTTTCAACACTAATACAAGTGCGAAAAGTGTTTTTCCACACTAATCCAAATGCAAAAGTGGTTTCCTGCACCAACACAAGTGCGAAAAGTGGTTTTTCAACACTAACACAAGTGCGAAAAGTGGTTTTTCAACACTAACACAAGTGTGAAAAGTGGTTTTTCAACACTATCACAAGTGCAAAAAGTGTTTTTCCACACTAATACAAGTGCAAAAGTGGTTTTTCAACACTAACACAAGTGCAAAACGTGTTTTTTCCACACTACTACAAGTGCAAAAGTGGTTTCCTGCACCAACACAAGTGCGAAAAGTGGTTTTTCAACACTAACACAAGTGCGAAAAGTGGTTTTTCAACACTAACACAAGTGCGAAAAGTGGTTTTTCAACACTAACACAAGTGCGAAAAGTGGTTTTTCAACACTAACACAAGTGTGAAAAGTGTTTTTTCCACAGTAATACAAGTGCAAAAGTGGTTTCCTGCACCAACACAAGCGCGAAAAGTGGTTTTTCAACACCAACACAAGCGCGAAAAGTGGTTTTTCAACACTAACACAAGTGTGAAAAGTGGTTTTTCAACACTAACACAAGTGCGAAAAGTGTTTTTTCCACACTAATACAAGTGCAAACGTGGTTTCCTGCACCAACACAAGTGCGAAAAGTGGTGTTTCAACACAATCACAAGTGCAAAAAGTGTTTTTTCAACACCAACACAAGTGAGAAAAGTGGTTTTTCAACACTAACACAAGTGCGAAAAGTGGTTTTTCAACACTAACACGAGTGCGAAAAGTGTTTTTTCCACACTAATACAAGTGCAAAAGTGGTTTCCTGCACCAACACAAGTGCGAAAAGTGGTTTTTCAACACCAACACAAGTGCGAAAAGTGTTTTTTCATCACTATCACAAGTGCGAAAAGTGGTTTTTCAACACTATCACAAGTGCAAAAAGTCGTTTTTCAACACTAACACAAGTGCGAAAAGTGGTTTTTCAACACTAACACAAGTGCGGAAAGTGGTTTCCTGCACAAACACAGATGCCAAAAGTGATTTTTCAACACTAACACAAGTGTGAAAAGTGGTTTTTCAACACTAACACAAGTGCGAAAAGTGGTTTTTCAACAATAACACAAGTGCGAAAAGTGTTTTTTCCACACTAATACAAGTGCAAAAGTGGTTTCCTGCACCAACACAAGTGCGAAAAGTGGTTTTTCAACACTAACACAAGTGCGAAAAGTGGTTTTTCAACACTATCACAAGTGCAAAAAGTGTTTTTTCCACACTAATACAAGTGCAAAAGTGGTTTCCTGCACCAACACAAGTGCGAAAAGTGGTTTTTCAACACTAACACAAGTGCGAAAAGTGGTTTTTCAACAATATCACAAGTGCAAAAAGTGGTTTTTCCACACTAATACAAGTGCAAAAGTGGTTTTTCAACACTAACACAAGTGCAAAAAGTGTTTTTTCCACACTAATACAAGTGCAAAAGTGGTTTCCTGCACCAACACAAGTGCGAAAAGTGGTTTTTCAACACTAACACAAGTGCGAAAAGTGGTTTTTCAACACTATCACAAGTGCAAAAAGTGTTTTTCCACACTAATACAAGTGCAAAAGTGGTTTTTCAACACTAACACAAGTGCAAAACGTGTTTTTTCCACACTACTACAAGTGCAAAAGTGGTTTCCTGCACCAACACAAGTGCGAAAAGTGGTTTTTCAACACTAACACAAGTGCGAAAAGTGGTTTTTCAACACTAACACAAGTGCGAAAAGTGGTTTTTCAACACTAACACAAGTGCGAAAAGTGGTTTTTCAACACTAACACAAGTGTGAAAAGTGTTTTTTCCACAGTAATACAAGTGCAAAAGTGGTTTCCTGCACCAACACAAGCGCGAAAAGTGGTTTTTCAACACCAACACAAGCGCGAAAAGTGGTTTTTCAACACTAACACAAGTGTGAAAAGTGGTTTTTCAACACTAACACAAGTGCGAAAAGTGTTTTTTCCACACTAATACAAGTGCAAACGTGGTTTCCTGCACCAACACAAGTGCGAAAAGTGGTGTTTCAACACAATCACAAGTGCAAAAAGTGTTTTTTCAACACCAACACAAGTGAGAAAAGTGGTTTTTCAACACTAACACAAGTGTGAAAAGTGGTTTTTCAACACTAACACGAGTGCGAAAAGTGTTTTTTCCACACTAATACAAGTGCAAAAGTGGTTTCCTGCACCAACACAAGTGCGAAAAGTGGTTTTTCAACACCAACACAAGTGCGAAAAGTGTTTTTTCATCACTATCACAAGTGCGAAAAGTGGTTTTTCAACACTATCACAAGTGCAAAAAGTCGTTTTTCAACACTAACACAAGTGCGAAAAGTGGTTTTTCAACACTAACACAAGTGCGGAAAGTGGTTTCCTGCACAAACACAGATGCCAAAAGTGATTTTTCAACACTAACACAAGTGTGAAAAGTGGTTTTTCAACACTAACACAAGTGCGAAAAGTGGTTTTTCAACAATAACACAAGTGCGAAAAGTGTTTTTTCCACACTAATACAAGTGCAAAAGTGGTTTCCTGCACCAACACAAGTGCGAAAAGTGGTTTTTCAACACTAACACAAGTGCGAAAAGTGGTTTTTCAACACTATCACAAGTGCAAAAAGTGTTTTTTCCACACTAATACAAGTGCAAAAGTGGTTTCCTGCACCAACACAAGTGCGAAAAGTGGTTTCCTGCACCAACACAAGTGCGAAAAGTGGTTTTTCAACACCAACACAAGTGTGAAAAGTGTTTTTTCAACACCAACACAAGTGCGAAAAGTGTTTTTTCCACACTAATGCAAGTGCAACAGTGGTTTCCTGCACCAACACAAGTGCGAAAAGTGGTTTTTCAACACTAACACAAGGGCGAAAAGTGGTTTTTCAACACTAATACAAGTGCGAAAAGTGTTTTTCCACACTAATCCAAATGCAAAAGTGGTTTCCTGCACCAACACAAGTGCGAAAAGTGGTTTTTCAACACTAACACAAGTGCGAAAAGTGGTTTTTCAACACTAACACAAGTGTGAAAAGTGGTTTTTCAACACTATCACAAGTGCAAAAAGTGTTTTTCCACACTAATACAAGTGCAAAAGTGGTTTTTCAACACTAACACAAGTGCAAAACGTGTTTTTTCCACACTACTACAAGTGCAAAAGTGGTTTCCTGCACCAACACAAGTGCGAAAAGTGGTTTTTCAACACTAACACAAGTGCGAAAAGTGGTTTTTCAACACTAACACAAGTGCGAAAAGTGGTTTTTCAACACTAACACAAGTGCGAAAAGTGGTTTTTCAACACTAACACAAGTGTGAAAAGTGTTTTTTCCACAGTAATACAAGTGCAAAAGTGGTTTCCTGCACCAACACAAGCGCGAAAAGTGGTTTTTCAACACCAACACAAGCGCGAAAAGTGGTTTTTCAACACTAACACAAGTGTGAAAAGTGGTTTTTCAACACTAACACAAGTGCGAAAAGTGTTTTTTCCACACTAATACAAGTGCAAACGTGGTTTCCTGCACCAACACAAGTGCGAAAAGTGGTGTTTCAACACAATCACAAGTGCAAAAAGTGTTTTTTCAACACCAACACAAGTGAGAAAAGTGGTTTTTCAACACTAACACAAGTGCGAAAAGTGGTTTTTCAACACTAACACGAGTGCGAAAAGTGTTTTTTCCACACTAATACAAGTGCAAAAGTGGTTTCCTGCACCAACACAAGTGCGAAAAGTGGTTTTTCAACACCAACACAAGTGCGAAAAGTGTTTTTTCATCACTATCACAAGTGCGAAAAGTGGTTTTTCAACACTATCACAAGTGCAAAAAGTCGTTTTTCAACACTAACACAAGTGCGAAAAGTGGTTTTTCAACACTAACACAAGTGTGGAAAGTGGTTTCCTGCACAAACACAGATGCCAAAAGTGATTTTTCAACACTAACACAAGTGTGAAAAGTGGTTTTTCAACACTAACACAAGTGCGAAAAGTGGTTTTTCAACAATAACACAAGTGCGAAAAGTGTTTTTTCCACACTAATACAAGTGCAAAAGTGGTTTCCTGCACCAACACAAGTGCGAAAAGTGGTTTTTCAACACTAACACAAGTGCGAAAAGTGGTTTTTCAACACTATCACAAGTGCAAAAAGTGTTTTTTCCACACTAATACAAGTGCAAAAGTGGTTTCCTGCACCAACACAAGTGCGAAAAGTGGTTTCCTGCACCAACACAAGTGCGAAAAGTGGTTTTTCAACACCAACACAAGTGTGAAAAGTGTTTTTTCAACACCAACACAAGTGCGAAAAGTGTTTTTTCCACACTAATACAAGTGCAACAGTGGTTTCCTGCACCAACACAAGTGCGAAAAGTGGTTTTTCAACACTAACACAAGGGCGAAAAGTGGTTTTTCAACACTAATACAAGTGCGAAAAGTGTTTTTCCACACTAATCCAAATGCAAAAGTGGTTTCCTGCACCAACACAAGTGCGAAAAGTGGTTTTTCAACACTAACACAAGTGCGAAAAGTGGTTTTTCAACACTAACACAAGTGTGAAAAGTGGTTTTTCAACACTATCACAAGTGCAAAAAGTGTTTTTCCACACTAATACAAGTGCAAAAGTGGTTTTTCAACACTAACACAAGTGCAAAACGTGTTTTTTCCACACTACTACAAGTGCAAAAGTGGTTTCCTGCACCAACACAAGTGCGAAAAGTGGTTTTTCAACACTAACACAAGTGCGAAAAGTGGTTTTTCAACACTAACACAAGTGCGAAAAGTGGTTTTTCAACACTAACACAAGTGCGAAAAGTGGTTTTTCAACACTAACACAAGTGTGAAAAGTGTTTTTTCCACAGTAATACAAGTGCAAAAGTGGTTTCCTGCACCAACACAAGCGCGAAAAGTGGTTTTTCAACACCAACACAAGCGCGAAAAGTGGTTTTTCAACACTAACACAAGTGTGAAAAGTGGTTTTTCAACACTAACACAAGTGCGAAAAGTGTTTTTTCCACACTAATACAAGTGCAAACGTGGTTTCCTGCACCAACACAAGTGCGAAAAGTGGTGTTTCAACACAATCACAAGTGCAAAAAGTGTTTTTTCAACACCAACACAAGTGAGAAAAGTGGTTTTTCAACACTAACACAAGTGCGAAAAGTGGTTTTTCAACACTAACACGAGTGCGAAAAGTGTTTTTTCCACACTAATACAAGTGCAAAAGTGGTTTCCTGCACCAACACAAGTGCGAAAAGTGGTTTTTCAACACCAACACAAGTGCGAAAAGTGTTTTTTCATCACTATCACAAGTGCGAAAAGTGGTTTTTCAACACTATCACAAGTGCAAAAAGTCGTTTTTCAACACTAACACAAGTGCGAAAAGTGGTTTTTCAACACTAACACAAGTGCGGAAAGTGGTTTCCTGCACAAACACAGATGCCAAAAGTGATTTTTCAACACTAACACAAGTGTGAAAAGTGGTTTTTCAACACTAACACAAGTGCGAAAAGTGGTTTTTCAACAATAACACAAGTGCGAAAAGTGTTTTTTCCACACTAATACAAGTGCAAAAGTGGTTTCCTGCACCAACACAAGTGCGAAAAGTGGTTTTTCAACACTAACACAAGTGCGAAAAGTGGTTTTTCAACACTATCACAAGTGCAAAAAGTGTTTTTTCCACACTAATACAAGTGCAAAAGTGGTTTCCTGCACCAACACAAGTGCGAAAAGTGGTTTTTCAACACTAACACAAGTGCGAAAAGTGGTTTTTCAACAATATCACAAGTGCAAAAAGTGGTTTTTCCACACTAATACAAGTACAAATGTGGTTTCCTGCACCAACACAAGTGCGAAAAGTGGTTTTTCAACACTAACACAAGTGCGAAAAGTGGTTTTTCAACACTAACACAAGTGCGAAAAGTGGTTTTTCAACACTAACACAAGTGAGAAAAGTGGTTTTGCCACACTAATGCAAGTGCAAAAGTGGTTTCCTGCACCAACGCAAGTCCGAAAAGTGGTTTTTCAACACTAACACAAGTGCGAAAAGTGGTTTTTCAACACTAACACAAGTGCAAAAAGTGTTTTTTCAACACTAACACAAGTGTGAAAAGTGGTTTTTCCACACTAATGCAAGTGCAAAAGTGGTTTCCTGCACCAACACAAGTGCGAAAAGTGGTCTTTCAACACTAACACAATTGCGAAAAGTGGTTTTTCAACAATATCACAAGTGCAAAAAGTGTTTTTTCCATACTAAAACAAGTGCAAAAAGTGGTTTTTCAACACTAACACAAGTGCGAAAAGTGGTTTTTCAACACTAACACAAGTGCGAAAAGTGGTTTTTCAAAACTAACACAAGTGCGAAAAGTATTTTTTCCACACTAATACAAGTGCAAAAGTGGTTTCCTGCACCAACACAAGTGCAAAAAGTGTTTTTTCAACACCAACACAAGTGCGAAAAGTGGTTTTTCAACACTAACACAGGTGTGAAAAGTGGTTTTTCAACACTAACACAAGTGCGAAAAGTGTTTTTTCCACACTAATACAAGTGCAAACGTGGTTTCCTGCACCAACACAAGTGCGAAAAGTGGTGTTTCAACACTATCACAAGTGCAAAAAGTGTTTTTTCAACACAAACACAAGTGAGAAAAGTGGATTTTCAACACTAACACAAGTGCGAAAAGTGGTTTTTCAACACTAACACGAGTGTGAAAAGTGTTTTTTCCACACTAATACAAGTGCAAAAGTGGTTTCCTGCACCAACACAAGTGCGAAAAGTGGTTTTTCAACACCAACACAAGTGTGAAAAGTGTTTTTTCAACACCAACACAAGTGCGAAAAGTGTTGTTTCCACACTAATACAAGTGCAACAGTGGTTTCCTGCACCAACACAAGTGTGAAAAGTGGTTTTTCAACACTAACACAAGTGCGAAAAGTGGTTTTTCAACACTAATACAAGTGCGAAAAGTGTTTTTCCACACTAATCCAAATGCAAAAGTGGTTTCCTGCACCAACACAAGTGCGAAAAGTGGTTTTTCAACACTAACACAAGTGCGAAAAGTGGTTTTTCAACACTAACACAAGTGTGAAAAGTGGTTTTTCAACACTATCACAAGTGCAAAAAGTGTTTTTCCACACTAATACAAGTGCAAAAGTGGTTTTTCAACACTAACACAAGTGCAAAACGTGTTTTTTCCACACTACTACAAGTGCAAAAGTGGTTTCCTGCACCAACACAAGTGCGAAAAGTGGTTTTTCAACACTAACACAAGTGCGAAAAGTGGTTTTTCAACACTAACACAAGTGCGAAAAGTGGTTTTTCAACACTAACACAAGTGCGAAAAGTGGTTTTTCAACACTAACACAAGTGTGAAAAGTGTTTTTTCCACAGTAATACAAGTGCAAAAGTGGTTTCCTGCACCAACACAAGTGCAAAAAGTGGTTTTTCAACACCAACACAAGCGCGAAAAGTGGTTTTTCAACACTAACACAAGTGTGAAAAGTGGTTTTTCAACACTAACACAAGTGCGAAAAGTGTTTTTTCCACACTAATACAAGTGCAAACGTGGTTTCCTGCACCAACACAAGTGCGAAAAGTGGTGTTTCAACACAATCACAAGTGCAAAAAGTGTTTTTTCAACACCAACACAAGTGAGAAAAGTGGTTTTTCAACACTAACACAAGTGCGAAAAGTGGTTTTTCAACACTAACACGAGTGCGAAAAGTGTTTTTTCCACACTAATACAAGTGCAAAAGTGGTTTCCTGCACCAACACAAGTGCGAAAAGTGGTTTTTCAACACCAACACAAGTGCGAAAAGTGTTTTTTCAACACTATCACAAGTGCGAAAAGTGGTTTTTCAACACTATTACAAGTGCAAAAAGTCGTTTTTCAACACTAACACAAGTGCGAAAAGTGGTTTTTCCACACTAATACAAGTGCAAAAGTGGTTTCCTGCACCAACACAAGTGCAAAAAGTGGTTTTTCAACACTAACACAAGTGCGAAAAGTGGTGTTTCAACACTATCATAAGTGCAAAAAGTGTTTTTTCCACACTAATACAAGTGCAAAAGTGGTTTCCTGCACCAACACAAGTGCGAAAAGTGGTTTTTCAACACTAACACAAGTGCAAAAAGTGGTTTTTCAACACTAACACAAGTGCGAAAAGTGGTTTTTCAACACTAACAAAAGTGCGAAAAGTGGTTTTTCAACACTAACACAAGTGCAAAAAGTGTTTTTTCCACACTAATACAAGTGCAAAAGTGGTTTCCTGCACCAACACAAGTGCGAAAAGTGGTTTTTCAACACTAACACAAGTGCGAAAAGTGGTTTTCCAACACTAACACAAGTGCGAAAAGTGGTTTTTCAACACTAACACAAGTGCGAAAAGTGGTTTTTCCACACTAATACAAGTGCAAAAGTGGTTTCCTGCACCAACGCAAGTGCAAAAAGTGGTTTTTCAACACTAACAAAAGTGCGAAAAGTGGTTTTTCAACACTATCACAAGTGCAAAAAGTGTTTTTTCCACACTAATACAAGTGCAAAAGTGGTTTCCTGCACCAACACAAGTGCGAAAAGTGGTTTTTCAACACTAACACAAGTGCGAAAAGTGGTTTTTCAACAATATCACAAGTGCAAAAAGTGTTTTTTCCACACTAATACAAGTGCAAAAGTGGTTTCCTGCACCAACACAAGTGCGAAAAGTGGTTTTTCAACACTAACACAAATGCGAAAAGTGGTTTTTCAACACTAACACAAGTGTGAAAAGTGTTTTTTCCACAGTAATACAAGTGCAAAAGTGGTTTCCTGCACCAACACAAGTGTGAAAAGTGGTTTTTCAACACTAACACAAGTGCGAAAAGTGGTTTTTCCACACTAATACAAGTGCAAAAGTGGTTTCCTGCACCAACACAAGTGGGAAAAGTGGATTTTCAACACTAACACAAGTGCGAAAAGTGGTTTTTCAACACTAACACAAGTGCGAAAAGTGGTTTTTCCACACTAATACAAGTGCAAAAGTGGTTTTCTGCACCAACACAAGTGCGAAAAGTGGTTTTTCAACACTAACACAAGTGCGAAAAGTGGTTTTTCAACACTAACACAAGTGCGAAAAGTGGTTTTTCAACACTAACACAAGTGCGAAAAGTGGTTTCCTGCACAAACACAGATGCCAAAAGTGATTTTTCAACACTAACACAAGTGTGAAAAGTGGTTTTTCAACACTAACACAAGTGCGAAAAGTGGTTTTTCAACAATAACACAAGTGCGAAAAGTGTTTTTTCCACACTAATACAAGTGCAAAAGTGGTTTCCTGCACCAACACAAGTGCGAAAAGTGGTTTTTCAACACTAACACAAGTGCGAAAAGTGGTTTTTCAACACTATCACAAGTGCAAAAAGTGTTTTTTCCACACTAATACAAGTGCAAAAGTGGTTTCCTGCACCAACACAAGTGCGAAAAGTGGTTTTTCAACACTAACACAAGTGCGAAAAGTGGTTTTTCAACAATATCACAAGTGCAAAAAGTGGTTTTTCCACACTAATACAAGTACAAATGTGGTTTCCTGCACCAACACAAGTGCGAAAAGTGGTTTTTCAACACTAACACAAGTGCGAAAAGTGGTTTTTCAACACTAACACAAGTGCGAAAAGTGGTTTTTCAACACTAACACAAGTGTGAAAAGTGGTTTTGCCACACTAATGCAAGTGCAAAAGTGGTTTCCTGCACCAACGCAAGTCCGAAAAGTGGTTTTTCAACACTAACACAAGTGCGAAAAGTGGTTTTTCAACACTAACACAAGTGCAAAAAGTGGTTTTTCAACACTAACACAAGTGTGAAAAGTGGTTTTTCCACACTAATGCAAGTGCAAAAGTGGTTTCCTGCACCAACACAAGTGCGAAAAGTGGTCTTTCAACACTAACACAATTGCGAAAAGTGGTTTTTCAACAATATCACAAGTGCAAAAAGTGTTTTTTCCATACTAAAACAAGTGCAAAAAGTGGTTTTTCAACACTAACACAAGTGCGAAAAGTGGTTTTTCAACACTAACACAAGTGCGAAAAGTGGTTTTTCAAAACTAACACAAGTGCGAAAAGTATTTTTTCCACACTAATACAAGTGCAAAAGTGGTTTCCTGCAAAAACACAAGTGCAAAAAGTGTTTTTTCAACACCAACACAAGTGCGAAAAGTGGTTTTTCAACACTAACACAGGTGTGAAAAGTGGTTTTTCAACACTAACACAAGTGCGAAAAGTGTTTTTTCCACACTAATACAAGTGCAAACGTGGTTTCCTGCACCAACACAAGTGCGAAAAGTGGTGTTTCAACACTATCACAAGTGCAAAAGTGTTTTTTCAACACAAACACAAGTGAGAAAAGTGGATTTTCAACACTAACACAAGTGCGAAAAGTGGTTTTTCAACACTAACACGAGTGTGAAAAGTGTTTTTTCCACACTAATACAAGTGCAAAAGTGGTTTCCTGCACCAACACAAGTGCGAAAAGTGGTTTTTCAACACCAACACAAGTGTGAAAAGTGTTTTTTCAACACCAACACAAGTGTGAAAAGTGTTTTTTCCACACTAATACAAGTGCAACAGTGGTTTCCTGCACCAACACAAGTGCGAAAAGTGGTTTTTCAACACTAACACAAGGGCGAAAAGTGGTTTTTCAACACTAATACAAGTGCGAAAAGTGTTTTTCCACACTAATCCAAATGCAAAAGTGGTTTCCTGCACCAACACAAGTGCGAAAAGTGGTTTTTCAACACTAACACAAGTGCGAAAAGTGGTTTTTCAACACTAACACAAGTGTGAAAAGTGGTTTTTCAACACTATCACAAGTGCAAAAAGTGTTTTTCCACACTAATACAAGTGCAAAAGTGGTTTTTCAACACTAACACAAGTGCAAAACGTGTTTTTTCCACACTACTACAAGTGCAAAAGTGGTTTCCTGCACCAACACAAGTGCGAAAAGTGGTTTTTCAACACTAACACAAGTGCGAAAAGTGGTTTTTCAACACTAACACAAGTGCGAAAAGTGGTTTTTCAACACTAACACAAGTGCGAAAAGTGGTTTTTCAACACTAACACAAGTGTGAAAAGTGTTTTTTCCACAGTAATACAAGTGCAAAAGTGGTTTCCTGCACCAACACAAGTGCGAAAAGTGGTTTTTCAACACCAACACAAGCGCGAAAAGTGGTTTTTCAACACTAACACAAGTGTGAAAAGTGGTTTTTCAACACTAACACAAGTGCGAAAAGTGTTTTTTCCACACTAATACAAGTGCAAACGTGGTTTCCTGCACCAACACAAGTGCGAAAAGTGGTGTTTCAACACAATCACAAGTGCAAAAAGTGTTTTTTCAACACCAACACAAGTGAGAAAAGTGGTTTTTCAACACTAACACAAGTGCGAAAAGTGGTTTTTCAACACTAACACGAGTGCGAAAAGTGTTTTTTCCACACTAATACAAGTGCAAAAGTGGTTTCCTGCACCAACACAAGTGCGAAAAGTGGTTTTTCAACACCAACACAAGTGCGAAAAGTGTTTTTTCAACACTATCACAAGTGCGAAAAGTGGTTTTTCAACACTATCACAAGTGCAAAAAGTCGTTTTTCAACACTAACACAAGTGCGAAAAGTGGTTTTTCAACACTAACACAAGTGCGGAAAGTGGTTTCCTGCACAAACACAGATGCCAAAAGTGATTTTTCAACACTAACACAAGTGTGAAAAGTGGTTTTTCAACACTAACACAAGTGCGAAAAGTGGTTTTTCAACAATAACACAAGTGCGAAAAGTGTTTTTTCCACACTAATACAAGTGCAAAAGTGGTTTCCTGCACCAACACAAGTGCGAAAAGTGGTTTTTCAACACTAACACAAGTGCGAAAAGTGGTTTTTCAACACTATCACAAGTGCAAAAAGTGTTTTTTCCACACTAATACAAGTGCAAAAGTGGTTTCCTGCACCAACACAAGTGCGAAAAGTGGTTTTTCAACACTAACACAAGTGCGAAAAGTGGTTTTTCAACAATATCACAAGTGCAAAAAGTGGTTTTTCCACACTAATACAAGTACAAATGTGGTTTCCTGCACCAACACAAGTGCGAAAAGTGGTTTTTCAACACTAACACAAGTGCGAAAAGTGGTTTTTCAACACTAACACAAGTGCGAAAAGTGGTTTTTCAACACTAACACAAGTGAGAAAAGTGGTTTTGCCACACTAATGCAAGTGCAAAAGTGGTTTCCTGCACCAACGCAAGTCCGAAAAGTGGTTTTTCAACACTAACACAAGTGCGAAAAGTGGTTTTTCAACACTAACACAAGTGCAAAAAGTGGTTTTTCAACACTAACACAAGTGTGAAAAGTGGTTTTTCCACACTAATGCAAGTGCAAAAGTGGTTTCCTGCACCAACACAAGTGCGAAAAGCGGTCTTTCAACACTAACACAATTGCGAAAAGTGGTTTTTCAACAATATCACAAGTGCAAAAAGTGTTTTTTCCATACTAAAACAAGTGCAAAAAGTGGTTTTTCAACACTAACACAAGTGCGAAAAGTGGTTTTTCAACACTAACACAAGTGCGAAAAGTGGTTTTTCAAAACTAACACAAGTGCGAAAAGTATTTTTTCCACACTAATACAAGTGCAAAAGTGGTTTCCTGCACCAACACAAGTGCAAAAAGTGTTTTTTCAACACCAACACAAGTGCGAAAAGTGGTTTTTCAACACTAACACAGGTGTGAAAAGTGGTTTTTCAACACTAACACAAGTGCGAAAAGTGTTTTTTCCACACTAATACAAGTGCAAACGTGGTTTCCTGCACCAACACAAGTGCGAAAAGTGGTGTTTCAACACTATCACAAGTGCAAAAAGTGTTTTTTCAACACAAACACAAGTGAGAAAAGTGGATTTTCAACACTAACACAAGTGCGAAAAGTGGTTTTTCAACACTAACACGAGTGTGAAAAGTGTTTTTTCCACACTAATACAAGTGCAAAAGTGGTTTCCTGCACCAACACAAGTGCGAAAAGTGGTTTTTCAACACCAACACAAGTGTGAAAAGTGTTTTTTCAACACCAACACAAGTGCGAAAAGTGTTTTTTCCACACTAATACAAGTGCAACAGTGGTTTCCTGCACCAACACAAGTGTGAAAAGTGGTTTTTCAACACTAACACAAGTGCGAAAAGTGGTTTTTCAACACTAATACAAGTGCGAAAAGTGTTTTTCCACACTAATCCAAATGCAAAAGTGGTTTCCTGCACCAACACAAGTGCGAAAAGTGGTTTTTCAACACTAACACAAGTGCGAAAAGTGGTTTTTCAACACTAACACAAGTGTGAAAAGTGGTTTTTCAACACTAACACAAGTGCAAAACGTGTTTTTTCCACACTACTACAAGTGCAAAAGTGGTTTCCTGCACCAACACAAGTGCGAAAAGTGGTTTTTCAACACTAACACAAGTGCGAAAAGTGGTTTTTCAACACTAACACAAGTGCGAAAAGTGGTTTTTCAACACTAACACAAGTGCGAAAAGTGGTTTTTCAACACTAACACAAGTGTGAAAAGTGTTTTTTCCACAGTAATACAAGTGCAAAAGTGGTTTCCTGCACCAACACAAGTGCGAAAAGTGGTTTTTCAACACCAACACAAGCGTGAAAAGTGGTTTTTCAACACTAACACAAGTGTGAAAAGTGGTTTTTCAACACTAACACAAGTGCGAAAAGTGTTTTTTCCACACTAATACAAGTGCAAACGTGGTTTCCTGCACCAACACAAGTGCGAAAAGTGGTGTTTCAACACAATCACAAGTGCAAAAAGTGTTTTTTCAACACCAACACAAGTGAGAAAAGTGGTTTTTCAACACTAACACAAGTGCGAAAAGTGGTTTTTCAACACTAACACGAGTGCGAAAAGTGTTTTTTCCACACTAATACAAGTGCAAAAGTGGTTTCCTGCACCAACACAAGTGCGAAAAGTGGTTTTTCAACACCAACACAAGTGCGAAAAGTGTTTTTTCAACACTATCACAAGTGCGAAAAGTGGTTTTTCAACACTATTACAAGTGCAAAAAGTCGTTTTTCAACACTAACACAAGTGCGAAAAGTGGTTTTTCCACACTAATACAAGTGCAAAAGTGGTTTCCTGCACCAACACAAGTGCAAAAAGTGGTTTTTCAACACTAACACAAGTGCGAAAAGTGGTGTTTCAACACTATCATAAGTGCAAAAAGTGTTTTTTCCACACTAATACAAGTGCAAAAGTGGTTTCCTGCACCAACACAAGTGCGAAAAGTGGTTTTTCAACACTAACACAAGTGCAAAAAGTGGTTTTTCAACACTAACACAAGTGCGAAAAGTGGTTTTTCAACACTAACAAAAGTGCGAAAAGTGGTTTTTCAACACTAACACAAGTGCAAAAAGTGTTTTTTCCACACTAATACAAGTGCAAAAGTGGTTTCCTGCACCAACACAAGTGCGAAAAGTGGTTTTTCAACACTAACACAAGTGCGAAAAGTGGTTTTCCAACACTAACACAAGTGCGAAAAGTGGTTTTTCAACACTAACACAAGTGCGAAAAGTGGTTTTTCCACACTAATACAAGTGCAAAAGTGGTTTCCTGCACCAACGCAAGTGCAAAAAGTGGTTTTTCAACACTAACAAAAGTGCGAAAAGTGGTTTTTCAACACTATCACAAGTGCAAAAAGTGTTTTTTCCACACTAATACAAGTGCAAAAGTGGTTTCCTGCACCAACACAAGTGCGAAAAGTGGTTTTTCAACACTAACACAAGTGCGAAAAGTGGTTTTTCAACAATATCACAAGTGCAAAAAGTGTTTTTTCCACACTAATACAAGTGCAAAAGTGGTTTCCTGCACCAACACAAGTGCGAAAAGTGGTTTTTCAACACTAACACAAATGCGAAAAGTGGTTTTTCAACACTAACACAAGTGTGAAAAGTGTTTTTTCCACAGTAATACAAGTGCAAAAGTGGTTTCCTGCACCAACACAAGTGTGAAAAGTGGTTTTTCAACACTAACACAAGTGCGAAAAGTGGTTTTTCAACACTAACACAAGTGTGAAAAGTGTTTTTTCCACACTAATACAAGTGCAAAAGTGGTTTCCTGCACCAACACAAGTGGGAAAAGTGGATTTTCAACACTAACACAAGTGCGAAAAGTGGTTTTTCAACACTAACACAAGTGCGAAAAGTGTTTTTTCCACACTAATCCAAGTGCAAAAGTGGTTTCCTGCACCAACACAAGTGCGAAAAGTGGTTTTTCAACACTAACACAAGTGCAAAAAGTGGTTTTTCAACACTAACACAAGTGCGAAAAGTGGTTTTTCAACACTATCACAAGTGCAAAAAGGGTTTTTCCACACTAATACAAGTGCAAAAGTGGTTTTCTGCACCAACATATGTGCGAAAAGTGGTTTTTCAACACTAACACAAGTGCGAAAAGTGGTTTTTCAACACTAACACAAGTGCGAAAAGTGTTTTTTCCACACTAATACAAGTGCAAAAGTGGTTTCCTGCACCAACACAAGTGCGAAAAGTGGTTTTTCAACACTAACACAAGTGCGAAAAGTGGTTTTTCAACACTAACACAAGTGCGAAAAGTGGTTTTTCAACACTAACACAAGTGCGAAAAGTGGTTTCCTGCACAAACACAGATGCCAAAAGTGGTTTTTCAACACTAACACAAGTGTGAAAAGTGGTTTTTCAACACTAACACAAGTGCGAAAAGTGGTTTTTCAACAATAACACAAGTGCGAAAAGTGTTTTTTCCACACTAATACAAGTGCAAAAGTGGTTTCCTGCACCAACACAAGTGCGAAAAGTGGTTTTTCAACACTAACACAAGTGCGAAAAGTGGTTTTTCAACACTATCACAAGTGCAAAAAGTGTTTTTTCCACACTAATACAAGTGCAAAAGTGGTTTCCTGCACCAACACAAGTGCGAAAAGTGGTTTTTCAACACTAACACAAGTGCGAAAAGTGGTTTTTCAACAATATCACAAGTGCAAAAAGTGGTTTTTCCACACTAATACAAGTACAAATGTGGTTTCCTGCACCAACACAAGTGCGAAAAGTGGTTTTTCAACACTAACACAAGTGCGAAAAGTGGTTTTTCAACACTAACACAAGTGCGAAAAGTGGTTTTTCAACACTAACACAAGTGTGAAAAGTGGTTTTTCCACACTAATGCAAGTGCAAAAGTGGTTTCCTGCACCAACGCAAGTCCGAAAAGTGGTTTTTCAACACTAACACAAGTGCGAAAAGTGGTTTTTCAACACTAACACAAGTGCAAAAAGTGGTTTTTCAACACTAACACAAGTGTGAAAAGTGGTTTTTCCACACTAATGCAAGTGCAAAAGTGGTTTCCTGCACCAACACAAGTGCGAAAAGTGGTCTTTCAACACTAACACAATTGCGAAAAGTGGTTTTTCAACAATATCACAAGTGCAAAAAGTGTTTTTTCCATACTAAAACAAGTGCAAAAAGTGGTTTTTCAACACTAACACAAGTGCGAAAAGTGGTTTTTCAACACTAACACAAGTGCGAAAAGTGGTTTTTCAAAACTAACACAAGTGCGAAAAGTATTTTTTCCACACTAATACAAGTGCAAAAGTGGTTTCCTGCACCAACACAAGTGCAAAAAGTGTTTTTTCAACACCAACACAAGTGCGAAAAGTGGTTTTTCAACACTAACACAGGTGTGAAAAGTGGTTTTTCAACACTAACACAAGTGCGAAAAGTGTTTTTTCCACACTAATAGAAGTGCAAACGTGGTTTCCTGCACCAACACAAGTGCGAAAAGTGGTGTTTCAACACTATCACAAGTGCAAAAAGTGTTTTTTCAACACAAACACAAGTGAGAAAAGTGGATTTTCAACACTAACACAAGTGCGAAAAGTGGTTTTTCAACACTAACACGAGTGCGAAAAGTGTTTTTTCCACACTAATACAAGTGCAAAAGTGGTTTCCTGCACCAACACAAGTGCGAAAAGTGGTTTTTCAACACCAACACAAGTGTGAAAAGTGTTTTTTCAACACCAACACAAGTGCGAAAAGTGTTTTTTCCACACTAATACAAGTGCAACAGTGGTTTCCTGCACCAACACAAGTGCGAAAAGTGGTTTTTCAACACTAACACAAGTGCGAAAAGTGTTTTTCCACACTAATCCAAATGCAAAAGTGGTTTCCTGCACCAACACAAGTGCGAAAAGTGGTTTTTCAACACTAACACAAGTGCGAAAAGTGGTTTTTCAACACTAACATAAGTGTGAAAAGTGGTTTTTCAACACTATCACAAGTGCAAAAAGTGTTTTTCCACACTAATACAAGTGCAAAAGTGGTTTTTCAACACTAACACAAGTGCAAAACGTGTTTTTTCCACACTACTACAAGTGCAAAAGTGGTTTCCTGCACCAACACAAGTGCGAAAAGTGGTTTTTCAACACTAACACAAGTGCGAAAAGTGGTTTTTCAACACTAACACAAGTGCGAAAAGTGGTTTTTCAACACTAACACAAGTGCGAAAAGTGGTTTTTCAACACTAACACAAGTGTGAAAAGTGTTTTTTCCACAGTAATACAAGTGCAAAAGTGGTTTCCTGCACCAACACAAGTGCGAAAAGTGGTTTTTCAACACCAACACAAGCGCGAAAAGTGGTTTTTCAACACTAACACAAGTGTGAAAAGTGGTTTTTCAACACTAACACAAGTGCGAAAAGTGTTTTTTCCACACTAATACAAGTGCAAACGTGGTTTCCTGCACCAACACAAGTGCGAAAAGTGGTGTTTCAACACAATCACAAGTGCAAAAAGTGTTTTTTCAACACCAACACAAGTGAGAAAAGTGGTTTTTCAACACTAACACAAGTGCGAAAAGTGGTTTTTCAACACTAACACGAGTGCGAAAAGTGTTTTTTCCACACTAATACAAGTGCAAAAGTGGTTTCCTGCACCAACACAAGTGCGAAAAGTGGTTTTTCAACACCAACACAAGTGCGAAAAGTGTTTTTTCAACACTATCACAAGTGCGAAAAGTGGTTTTTCAACACTATCACAAGTGCAAAAAGTGTTTTTTCAACACCAACACAAGTGCGAAAAGTGTTTTTTCCACACTAATACAAGTGCAACAGTGGTTTCCTGCACCAACACAAGTGCGAAAAGTGGTTTTTCAACACTAACACAAGTGCGAAAAGTGGTTTTTCAACACTAACACAAGTGCGAAAAGTGGTTTTTCAACACTAACACAAGTGCGAAAAGTCGTTTTTCAACACTAACACAAGTGCGAAAAGTGGTTTTTCCACACTAATACAAGTGCAAAAGTGGTTTCCTGCACCAACACAAGTGCAAAAAGTGGTTTTTCAACACTAACACAAGTGCGAAAAGTGGTGTTTCAACACTATCATAAGTGCAAAAAGTGTTTTTTCCACACTAATACAAGTGCAAAAGTGGTTTCCTGCACCAACACAAGTGCGAAAAGTGGTTTTTCAACACTAACACAAGTGCAAAAAGTGGTTTTTCAACACTAACACAAGTGCGAAAAGTGGTTTTTCAACACTAACAAAAGTGCGAAAAGTGGTTTTTCAACACTAACACAAGTGCAAAAAGTGTTTTTTCCACACTAACACAAGTGCGAAAAGTGTTTTTTCCACACTAATAGAAGTGCAAACGTGGTTTCCTGCACCAACACAAGTGCGAAAAGTGGTGTTTCAACACTATCACAAGTGCAAAAAGTGTTTTTTCAACACAAACACAAGTGAGAAAAGTGGATTTTCAACACTAACACAAGTGCGAAAAGTGGTTTTTCAACACTAACACGAGTGCGAAAAGTGTTTTTTCCACACTAATACAAGTGCAAAAGTGGTTTCCTGCACCAACACAAGTGCGAAAAGTGGTTTTTCAACACCAACACAAGTGTGAAAAGTGTTTTTTCAACACCAACACAAGTGCGAAAAGTGTTTTTTCCACACTAATACAAGTGCAACAGTGGTTTCCTGCACCAACACAAGTGCGAAAAGTGGTTTTTCAACACTAACACAAGTGCGAAAAGTGTTTTTCCACACTAATCCAAATGCAAAAGTGGTTTCCTGCACCAACACAAGTGCGAAAAGTGGTTTTTCAACACTAACACAAGTGCGAAAAGTGGTTTTTCAACACTAACATAAGTGTGAAAAGTGGTTTTTCAACACTATCACAAGTGCAAAAAGTGTTTTTCCACACTAATACAAGTGCAAAAGTGGTTTTTCAACACTAACACAAGTGCAAAACGTGTTTTTTCCACACTACTACAAGTGCAAAAGTGGTTTCCTGCACCAACACAAGTGCGAAAAGTGGTTTTTCAACACTAACACAAGTGCGAAAAGTGGTTTTTCAACACTAACACAAGTGCGAAAAGTGGTTTTTCAACACTAACACAAGTGCGAAAAGTGGTTTTTCAACACTAACACAAGTGTGAAAAGTGTTTTTTCCACAGTAATACAAGTGCAAAAGTGGTTTCCTGCACCAACACAAGTGCGAAAAGTGGTTTTTCAACACCAACACAAGCGCGAAAAGTGGTTTTTCAACACTAACACAAGTGTGAAAAGTGGTTTTTCAACACTAACACAAGTGCGAAAAGTGTTTTTTCCACACTAATACAAGTGCAAACGTGGTTTCCTGCACCAACACAAGTGCGAAAAGTGGTGTTTCAACACAATCACAAGTGCAAAAAGTGTTTTTTCAACACCAACACAAGTGAGAAAAGTGGTTTTTCAACACTAACACAAGTGCGAAAAGTGGTTTTTCAACACTAACACGAGTGCGAAAAGTGTTTTTTCCACACTAATACAAGTGCAAAAGTGGTTTCCTGCACCAACACAAGTGCGAAAAGTGGTTTTTCAACACCAACACAAGTGCGAAAAGTGTTTTTTCAACACTATCACAAGTGCGAAAAGTGGTTTTTCAACACTATCACAAGTGCAAAAAGTGTTTTTTCAACACCAACACAAGTGCGAAAAGTGTTTTTTCCACACTAATACAAGTGCAACAGTGGTTTCCTGCACCAACACAAGTGCGAAAAGTGGTTTTTCAACACTAACACAAGTGCGAAAAGTGGTTTTTGAACACTAACACAAGTGCGAAAAGTGGTTTTTCAACACTAACACAAGTGCGAAAAGTCGTTTTTCAACACTAACACAAGTGCGAAAAGTGGTTTTTCCACACTAATACAAGTGCAAAAGTGGTTTCCTGCACCAACACAAGTGCAAAAAGTGGTTTTTCAACACTAACACAAGTGCGAAAAGTGGTGTTTCAACACTATCATAAGTGCAAAAAGTGTTTTTTCCACACTAATACAAGTGCAAAAGTGGTTTCCTGCACCAACACAAGTGCGAAAAGTGGTTTTTCAACACTAACACAAGTGCAAAAAGTGGTTTTTCAACACTAACACAAGTGCGAAAAGTGGTTTTTCAACACTAACAAAAGTGCGAAAAGTGGTTTTTCAACACTAACACAAGTGCAAAAAGTGTTTTTTCCACACTAATACAAGTGCAAAAGTGGTTTCCTGCACCAACACAAGTGCGAAAAGTGGTTTTTCAACACTAACACAAGTGCGAAAAGTGGTTTTCCAACACTAACACAAGTGCGAAAAGTGGTTTTTCAACACTAACACAAGTGCGAAAAGTGGTTTTTCCACACTAATACAAGTGCAAAAGTGGTTTCCTGCACCAACGCAAGTGCAAAAAGTGGTTTTTCAACACTAACAAAAGTGCGAAAAGTGGTTTTTCAACACTATCACAAGTGCAAAAAGTGTTTTTTCCACACTAATACAAGTGCAAAAGTGGTTTCCTGCACCAACACAAGTGCGAAAAGTGGTTTTTCAACACTAACACAAGTGCGAAAAGTGGTTTTTCAACAATATCACAAGTGCAAAAAGTGTTTTTTCCACACTAATACAAGTGCAAAAGTGGTTTCCTGCACCAACACAAGTGCGAAAAGTGGTTTTTCAACACTAACACAAATGCGAAAAGTGGTTTTTCAACACTAACACAAGTGTGAAAAGTGTTTTTTCCACAGTAATACAAGTGCAAAAGTGGTTTCCTGCACCAACACAAGTGTGAAAAGTGGTTTTTCAACACTAACACAAGTGCGAAAAGTGGTTTTTCAACACTAACACAAGTGTGAAAAGTGTTTTTTCCACACTAATACAAGTGCAAAAGTGGTTTCCTGCACCAACACAAGTGGGAAAAGTGGATTTTCAACACTAACACAAGTGCGAAAAGTGGTTTTTCAACACTAACACAAGTGCGAAAAGTGTTTTTTCCACACTAATCCAAGTGCAAAAGTGGTTTCCTGCACCAACACAAGTGCGAAAAGTGGTTTTTCAACACTAACACAAGTGCGAAAAGTGGTTTTTCAACACTAACACAAGTGCGAAAAGTGGTTTTTCAACACTATCACAAGTGCAAAAAGGGTTTTTCCACACTAATACAAGTGCAAAAGTGGTTTTCTGCACCAACATATGTGCGAAAAGTGGTTTTTCAACACTAACACAAGTGCGAAAAGTGGTTTTTCAACACTAACACAAGTGCGAAAAGTGTTTTTTCCACACTAATACAAGTGCAAAAGTGGTTTCCTGCACCAACACAAGTGCGAAAAGTGGTTTTTCAACACTAACACAAGTGCGAAAAGTGGTTTTTCAACACTAACACAAGTGCGAAAAGTGGTTTTTCAACACTAACACAAGTGCGAAAAGTGGTTTCCTGCACAAACACAGATGCCAAAAGTGGTTTTTCAACACTAACACAAGTGTGAAAAGTGGTTTTTCAACACTAACACAAGTGCGAAAAGTGGTTTTTCAACAATAACACAAGTGCGAAAAGTGTTTTTTCCACACTAATACAAGTGCAAAAGTGGTTTCCTGCACCAACACAAGTGCGAAAAGTGGTTTTTCAACACTAACACAAGTGCGAAAAGTGGTTTTTCAACACTATCACAAGTGCAAAAAGTGTTTTTTCCACACTAATACAAGTGCAAAAGTGGTTTCCTGCACCAACACAAGTGCGAAAAGTGGTTTTTCAACACTAACACAAGTGCGAAAAGTGGTTTTTCAACAATATCACAAGTGCAAAAAGTGGTTTTTCCACACTAATACAAGTACAAATGTGGTTTCCTGCACCAACACAAGTGCGAAAAGTGGTTTTTCAACACTAACACAAGTGCGAAAAGTGGTTTTTCAACACTAACACAAGTGCGAAAAGTGGTTTTTCAACACTAACACAAGTGTGAAAAGTGGTTTTTCCACACTAATGCAAGTGCAAAAGTGGTTTCCTGCACCAACGCAAGTCCGAAAAGTGGTTTTTCAACACTAACACAAGTGCGAAAAGTGGTTTTTCAACACTAACACAAGTGCAAAAAGTGGTTTTTCAACAATAACACAAGTGTGAAAAGTGGTTTTTCCACACTAATGCAAGTGCAAAAGTGGTTTCCTGCACCAACACAAGTGCGAAAAGTGGTCTTTCAACACTAACACAATTGCGAAAAGTGGTTTTTCAACAATATCACAAGTGCAAAAAGTGTTTTTTCCATACTAAAACAAGTGCAAAAAGTGGTTTTTCAACACTAACACAAGTGCGAAAAGTGGTTTTTCAACACTAACACAAGTGCGAAAAGTGGTTTTTCAAAACTAACACAAGTGCGAAAAGTATTTTTTCCACACTAATACAAGTGCAAAAGTGGTTTCCTGCACCAACACAAGTGCAAAAAGTGTTTTTTCAACACCAACACAAGTGCGAAAAGTGGTTTTTCAACACTAACACAGGTGTGAAAAGTGGTTTTTCAACACTAACACAAGTGCGAAAAGTGTTTTTTCCACACTAATACAAGTGCAAACGTGGTTTCCTGCACCAACACAAGTGCGAAAAGTGGTGTTTCAACACTATCACAAGTGCAAAAAGTGTTTTTTCAACACAAACACAAGTGAGAAAAGTGGATTTTCAACACTAACACAAGTGCGAAAAGTGGTTTTTCAACACTAACACGAGTGCGAAAAGTGTTTTTTCCACACTAATACAAGTGCAAAAGTGGTTTCCTGCACCAACACAAGTGCGAAAAGTGGTTTTTCAACACTAACACAAGTGCGAAAAGTGTTTTTTCCACACTAATACAAGTGCAAAAGTGGTTTCCTGCACCAACACAAGTGCGAAAAGTGGTTTTTCAACACTAACACAAGTGCGAAAAGTGGTTTTTCAACACTAACACAAGTGCGAAAAGTGGTTTTTCAACACTAACACAAGTGCGAAAAGTGGTTTCCTGCACAAACACAGATGCCAAAAGTGGTTTTTCAACACTAACACAAGTGTGAAAAGTGGTTTTTCAACACTAACACAAGTGCGAAAAGTGGTTTTTCAACAATAACACAAGTGCGAAAAGTGTTTTTTCCACACTAATACAAGTGCAAAAGTGGTTTCCTGCACCAACACAAGTGCGAAAAGTGGTTTTTCAACACTAACACAAGTGCGAAAAGTGGTTTTTCAACACTATCACAAGTGCAAAAAGTGTTTTTTCCACACTAATACAAGTGCAAAAGTGGTTTCCTGCACCAACACAAGTGCGAAAAGTGGTTTTTCAACACTAACACAAGTGCGAAAAGTGGTTTTTCAACAATATCACAAGTGCAAAAAGTGGTTTTTCCACACTAATACAAGTACAAATGTGGTTTCCTGCACCAACACAAGTGCGAAAAGTGGTTTTTCAACACTAACACAAGTGCGAAAAGTGGTTTTTCAACACTAACACAAGTGCGAAAAGTGGTTTTTCAACACTAACACAAGTGTGAAAAGTGGTTTTTCCACACTAATGCAAGTGCAAAAGTGGTTTCCTGCACCAACGCAAGTCCGAAAAGTGGTTTTTCAACACTAACACAAGTGCGAAAAGTGGTTTTTCAACACTAACACAAGTGCAAAAAGTGGTTTTTCAACACTAACACAAGTGTGAAAAGTGGTTTTTCCACACTAATGCAAGTGCAAAAGTGGTTTCCTGCACCAACACAAGTGCGAAAAGTGGTCTTTCAACACTAACACAATTGCGAAAAGTGGTTTTTCAACAATATCACAAGTGCAAAAAGTGTTTTTTCCATACTAAAACAAGTGCAAAAAGTGGTTTTTCAACACTAACACAAGTGCGAAAAGTGGTTTTTCAACACTAACACAAGTGCGAAAAGTGGTTTTTCAAAACTAACACAAGTGCGAAAAGTATTTTTTCCACACTAATACAAGTGCAAAAGTGGTTTCCTGCACCAACACAAGTGCAAAAAGTGTTTTTTCAACACCAACACAAGTGCAAAAAGTGGTTTTTCAACACTAACACAGGTGTGAAAAGTGGTTTTTCAACACTAACACAAGTGCGAAAAGTGTTTTTTCCACACTAATACAAGTGCAAACGTGGTTTCCTGCACCAACACAAGTGCGAAAAGTGGTGTTTCAACACTATCACAAGTGCAAAAAGTGTTTTTTCAACACAAACACAAGTGAGAAAAGTGGATTTTCAACACTAACACAAGTGCGAAAAGTGGTTTTTCAACACTAACACGAGTGCGAAAAGTGTTTTTTCCACACTAATACAAGTGCAAAAGTGGTTTCCTGCACCAACACAAGTGCGAAAAGTGGTTTTTCAACACCAACACAAGTGTGAAAAGTGTTTTTTCAACACCAACACAAGTGCGAAAAGTGTTTTTTCCACACTAATACAAGTGCAACAGTGGTTTCCTGCACCAACACAAGTGCGAAAAGTGGTTTTTCAACACTAACACAAGTGCGAAAAGTGGTTTTTCAACACTAATACAAGTGCGAAAAGTGTTTTTCCACACTAATCCAAATGCAAAAGTGGTTTCCTGCACCAACACAAGTGCGAAAAGTGGTTTTTCAACACTAACACAAGTGCGAAAAGTGGTTTTTCAACACTAACACAAGTGTGAAAAGTGGTTTTTCAACACTATCACAAGTGCAAAAAGTGTTTTTCCACACTAATACAAGTGCAAAAGTGGTTTTTCAACACTAACACAAGTGCAAAACGTGTTTTTTCCACACTACTACAAGTGCAAAAGTGGTTTCCTGCACCAACACAAGTGCGAAAAGTGGTTTTTCAACACTAACACAAGTGCGAAAAGTGGTTTTTCAACACTAACACAAGTGCGAAAAGTGGTTTTTCAACACTAACACAAGTGCGAAAAGTGGTTTTTCAACACTAACACAAGTGTGAAAAGTGTTTTTTCCACAGTAATACAAGTGCAAAAGTGGTTTCCTGCACCAACACAAGTGCGAAAAGTGGTTTTTCAACACCAACACAAGCGCGAAAAGTGGTTTTTCAACACTAACACAAGTGTGAAAAGTGGTTTTTCAACACTAACACAAGTGCGAAAAGTGTTTTTTCCACACTAATACAAGTGCAAACGTGGTTTCCTGCACCAACACAAGTGCGAAAAGTGGTGTTTCAACACAATCACAAGTGCAAAAAGTGTTTTTTCAACACCAACACAAGTGAGAAAAGTGGTTTTTCAACACTAACACAAGTGCGAAAAGTGGTTTTTCAACACTAACACGAGTGCGAAAAGTGTTTTTTCCACACTAATACAAGTGCAAAAGTGGTTTCCTGCACCAACACAAGTGCGAAAAGTGGTTTTTCAACACCAACACAAGTGCGAAAAGTGTTTTTTCAACACTATCACAAGTGCGAAAAGTGGTTTTTCAACACTATCACAAGTGCAAAAAGTGTTTTTTCAACACCAACACAAGTGCGAAAAGTGTTTTTTCCACACTAATACAAGTGCAACAGTGGTTTCCTGCACCAACACAAGTGCGAAAAGTGGTTTTTCAACACTAACACAAGTGCGAAAAGTGGTTTTTCAACACTAATACAAGTGCGAAAAGTGTTTTTTCCACACTAATCCAAGTGCAAAAGTGGTTTCCTGCACCAACACAAGTGCGAAAAGTGGTTTTTCAACACTAACACAAGTGCGAAAAGTGGTTTTTCAACACTAACACAAGTGCGAAAAGTGGTTTTTCAACACTATCACAAGTGCAAAAAGTGTTTTTCCACACTAATACAAGTGCAAAAGTGGTTTTTCAACACTAACACAAGTGCAAAAAGTGTTTTTTCCACACTACTACAAGTGCAAAAGTGGTTTCCTGCACCAACACAAGTGCGAAATGTGGTTTTTCAACACTAACACAAGTGTGAAAAGTGTTTTTTCCACAGTAATACAAGTGCAAAAGTGGTTTCCTGCACCAACACAAGTGTGAAAAGTGGTTTTTCAACACTAACACAAGTGCGAAAAGTGGTTTTTCAACACTAACACAAGTGTGAAAAGTGGTTTTTCAACACTAATACAAGTGCAAAAGTGGTTTCCTGCACCAACACAAGTGGGAAAAGTGGATTTTCAACACTAACACAAGTGCGAAAAGTGGTTTTTCAACACTAACACAAGTGCGAAAAGTGTTTTTTCCACACTAATCCAAGTGCAAAAGTGGTTTCCTGCACCAACACAAGTGCGAAAAGTGGTTTTTCAACACTAACACAAGTGCGAAAAGTGGTTTTTCAACACTAACACAAGTGCGAAAAGTGGTTTTTCAACACTATCACAAGTGCAAAAAGGGTTTTTCCACACTAATACAAGTGCAAAAGTGGTTTTCTGCACCAACATATGTGCGAAAAGTGGTTTTTCAACACTAACACAAGTGCGAAAAGTGGTTTTTCAACACTAACACAAGTGCGAAAAGTGTTTTTTCCACACTAATACAAGTGCAAAAGTGGTTTCCTGCACCAACACAAGTGCGAAAAGTGGTTTTTCAACACTAACACAAGTGCGAAAAGTGGTTTTTCAACACTAACACAAGTGCGAAAAGTGGTTTTTCAACACTAACACAAGTGCGAAAAGTGGTTTCCTGCACAAACACAGATGCCAAAAGTGGTTTTTCAACACTAACACAAGTGTGAAAAGTGGTTTTTCAACACTAACACAAGTGCGAAAAGTGGTTTTTCAACAATAACACAAGTGCGAAAAGTGTTTTTTCCACACTAATACAAGTGCAAAAGTGGTTTCCTGCACCAACACAAGTGCGAAAAGTGGTTTTTCAACACTAACACAAGTGCGAAAAGTGGTTTTTCAACACTATCACAAGTGCAAAAAGTGTTTTTTCCACACTAATACAAGTGCAAAAGTGGTTTCCTGCACCAACACAAGTGCGAAAAGTGGTTTTTCAACACTAACACAAGTGCGAAAAGTGGTTTTTCAACAATATCACAAGTGCAAAAAGTGGTTTTTCCACACTAATACAAGTACAAATGTGGTTTCCTGCACCAACACAAGTGCGAAAAGTGGTTTTTCAACACTAACACAAGTGCGAAAAGTGGTTTTTCAACACTAACACAAGTGCGAAAAGTGGTTTTTCAACACTAACACAAGTGCGAAAAGTGGTTTTTCAACACTAACACAAGTGCGAAAAGTGTTTTTTCCACACTAATACAAGTGCAAAAGTGGTTTCCTGCACCAACACAAGTGCGAAAAGTGGTTTTTCAACACTAACACAAGTGCGAAAAGTGGTTTTTCAACACTAACACAAGTGCGAAAAGTGGTTTTTCAACACTAACACAAGTGCGAAAAGTGGTTTCCTGCACAAACACAGATGCCAAAAGTGGTTTTTCAACACTAACACAAGTGTGAAAAGTGGTTTTTCAACACTAACACAAGTGCGAAAAGTGGTTTTTCAACAATAACACAAGTGCGAAAAGTGTTTTTTCCACACTAATACAAGTGCAAAAGTGGTTTCCTGCACCAACACAAGTGCGAAAAGTGGTTTTTCAACACTAACACAAGTGCGAAAAGTGGTTTTTCAACACTATCACAAGTGCAAAAAGTGTTTTTTCCACACTAATACAAGTGCAAAAGTGGTTTCCTGCACCAACACAAGTGCGAAAAGTGGTTTTTCAACACTAACACAAGTGCGAAAAGTGGTTTTTCAACAATATCACAAGTGCAAAAAGTGGTTTTTCCACACTAATACAAGTACAAATGTGGTTTCCTGCACCAACACAAGTGCGAAAAGTGGTTTTTCAACACTAACACAAGTGCGAAAAGTGGTTTTTCAACACTAACACAAGTGCGAAAAGTGGTTTTTCAACACTAACACAAGTGTGAAAAGTGGTTTTTCCACACTAATGCAAGTGCAAAAGTGGTTTCCTGCACCAACGCAAGTCCGAAAAGTGGTTTTTCAACACTAACACAAGTGCGAAAAGTGGTTTTTCAACACTAACACAAGTGCAAAAAGTGGTTTTTCAACAATAACACAAGTGTGAAAAGTGGTTTTTCCACACTAATGCAAGTGCAAAAGTGGTTTCCTGCACCAACACAAGTGCGAAAAGTGGTCTTTCAACACTAACACAATTGCGAAAAGTGGTTTTTCAACAATATCACAAGTGCAAAAAGTGTTTTTTCCATACTAAAACAAGTGCAAAAAGTGGTTTTTCAACACTAACACAAGTGCGAAAAGTGGTTTTTCAACACTAACACAAGTGCGAAAAGTGGTTTTTCAAAACTAACACAAGTGCGAAAAGTATTTTTTCCACACTAATACAAGTGCAAAAGTGGTTTCCTGCACCAACACAAGTGCAAAAAGTGTTTTTTCAACACCAACACAAGTGCGAAAAGTGGTTTTTCAACACTAACACAGGTGTGAAAAGTGGTTTTTCAACACTAACACAAGTGCGAAAAGTGTTTTTTCCACACTAATACAAGTGCAAACGTGGTTTCCTGCACCAACACAAGTGCGAAAAGTGGTGTTTCAACACTATCACAAGTGCAAAAAGTGTTTTTTCAACACAAACACAAGTGAGAAAAGTGGATTTTCAACACTAACACAAGTGCGAAAAGTGGTTTTTCAACACTAACACGAGTGCGAAAAGTGTTTTTTCCACACTAATACAAGTGCAAAAGTGGTTTCCTGCACCAACACAAGTGCGAAAAGTGGTTTTTCAACACTAACACAAGTGCGAAAAGTGTTTTTTCCACACTAATACAAGTGCAAAAGTGGTTTCCTGCACCAACACAAGTGCGAAAAGTGGTTTTTCAACACTAACACAAGTGCGAAAAGTGGTTTTTCAACACTAACACAAGTGCGAAAAGTGGTTTTTCAACACTAACACAAGTGCGAAAAGTGGTTTCCTGCACAAACACAGATGCCAAAAGTGGTTTTTCAACACTAACACAAGTGTGAAAAGTGGTTTTTCAACACTAACACAAGTGCGAAAAGTGGTTTTTCAACAATAACACAAGTGCGAAAAGTGTTTTTTCCACACTAATACAAGTGCAAAAGTGGTTTCCTGCACCAACACAAGTGCGAAAAGTGGTTTTTCAACACTAACACAAGTGCGAAAAGTGGTTTTTCAACACTATCACAAGTGCAAAAAGTGTTTTTTCCACACTAATACAAGTGCAAAAGTGGTTTCCTGCACCAACACAAGTGCGAAAAGTGGTTTTTCAACACTAACACAAGTGCGAAAAGTGGTTTTTCAACAATATCACAAGTGCAAAAAGTGGTTTTTCCACACTAATACAAGTACAAATGTGGTTTCCTGCACCAACACAAGTGCGAAAAGTGGTTTTTCAACACTAACACAAGTGCGAAAAGTGGTTTTTCAACACTAACACAAGTGCGAAAAGTGGTTTTTCAACACTAACACAAGTGTGAAAAGTGGTTTTTCCACACTAATGCAAGTGCAAAAGTGGTTTCCTGCACCAACGCAAGTCCGAAAAGTGGTTTTTCAACACTAACACAAGTGCGAAAAGTGGTTTTTCAACACTAACACAAGTGCAAAAAGTGGTTTTTCAACACTAACACAAGTGTGAAAAGTGGTTTTTCCACACTAATGCAAGTGCAAAAGTGGTTTCCTGCACCAACACAAGTGCGAAAAGTGGTCTTTCAACACTAACACAATTGCGAAAAGTGGTTTTTCAACAATATCACAAGTGCAAAAAGTGTTTTTTCCATACTAAAACAAGTGCAAAAAGTGGTTTTTCAACACTAACACAAGTGCGAAAAGTGGTTTTTCAACACTAACACAAGTGCGAAAAGTGGTTTTTCAAAACTAACACAAGTGCGAAAAGTATTTTTTCCACACTAATACAAGTGCAAAAGTGGTTTCCTGCACCAACACAAGTGCAAAAAGTGTTTTTTCAACACCAACACAAGTGCAAAAAGTGGTTTTTCAACACTAACACAGGTGTGAAAAGTGGTTTTTCAACACTAACACAAGTGCGAAAAGTGTTTTTTCCACACTAATACAAGTGCAAACGTGGTTTCCTGCACCAACACAAGTGCGAAAAGTGGTGTTTCAACACTATCACAAGTGCAAAAAGTGTTTTTTCAACACAAACACAAGTGAGAAAAGTGGATTTTCAACACTAACACAAGTGCGAAAAGTGGTTTTTCAACACTAACACGAGTGCGAAAAGTGTTTTTTCCACACTAATACAAGTGCAAAAGTGGTTTCCTGCACCAACACAAGTGCGAAAAGTGGTTTTTCAACACCAACACAAGTGTGAAAAGTGTTTTTTCAACACCAACACAAGTGCGAAAAGTGTTTTTTCCACACTAATACAAGTGCAACAGTGGTTTCCTGCACCAACACAAGTGCGAAAAGTGGTTTTTCAACACTAACACAAGTGCGAAAAGTGGTTTTTCAACACTAATACAAGTGCGAAAAGTGTTTTTCCACACTAATCCAAATGCAAAAGTGGTTTCCTGCACCAACAAAAGTGCGAAAAGTGGTTTTTCAACACTAACACAAGTGCGAAAAGTGGTTTTTCAACACTAACACAAGTGTGAAAAGTGGTTTTTCAACACTATCACAAGTGCAAAAAGTGTTTTTCCACACTAATACAAGTGGAAAAGTGGTTTTTCAACACTAACACAAGTGCAAAACGTGTTTTTTCCACACTACTACAAGTGCAAAAGTGGTTTCCTGCACCAACACAAGTGCGAAAAGTGGTTTTTCAACACTAACACAAGTGCGAAAAGTGGTTTTTCAACACTAACACAAGTGCGAAAAGTGGTTTTTCAACACTAACACAAGTGCGAAAAGTGGTTTTTCAACACTAACACAAGTGTGAAAAGTGTTTTTTCCACAGTAATACAAGTGCAAAAGTGGTTTCCTGCACCAACACAAGTGCGAAAAGTGGTTTTTCAACACCAACACAAGCGCGAAAAGTGGTTTTTCAACACTAACACAAGTGTGAAAAGTGGTTTTTCAACACTAACACAAGTGCGAAAAGTGTTTTTTCCACACTAATACAAGTGCAAACGTGGTTTCCTGCACCAACACAAGTGCGAAAAGTGGTGTTTCAACACAATCACAAGTGCAAAAAGTGTTTTTTCAACACCAACACAAGTGAGAAAAGTGGTTTTTCAACACTAACACAAGTGCGAAAAGTGGTTTTTCAACACTAACACGAGTGCGAAAAGTGTTTTTTCCACACTAATACAAGTGCAAAAGTGGTTTCCTGCACCAACACAAGTGCGAAAAGTGGTTTTTCAACACCAACACAAGTGCGAAAAGTGTTTTTTCAACACTATCACAAGTGCGAAAAGTGGTTTTTCAACACTATCACAAGTGCAAAAAGTGTTTTTTCAACACCAACACAAGTGCGAAAAGTGTTTTTTCCACACTAATACAAGTGCAACAGTGGTTTCCTGCACCAACACAAGTGCGAAAAGTGGTTTTTCAACACTAACACAAGTGCGAAAAGTGGTTTTTCAACACTAATACAAGTGCGAAAAGTGTTTTTTCCACACTAATCCAAGTGCAAAAGTGGTTTCCTGCACCAACACAAGTGCGAAAAGTGGTTTTTCAACACTAACACAAGTGCGAAAAGTGGTTTTTCAACACTAACACAAGTGCGAAAAGTGGTTTTTCAACACTATCACAAGTGCAAAAAGTGTTTTTCCACACTAATACAAGTGCAAAAGTGGTTTTTCAACACTAACACAAGTGCAAAAAGTGTTTTTTCCACACTACTACAAGTGCAAAAGTGGTTTCCTGCACCAACACAAGTGCGAAATGTGGTTTTTCAACACTAACACAAGTGTGAAAAGTGTTTTTTCCACAGTAATACAAGTGCAAAAGTGGTTTCCTGCACCAACACAAGTGTGAAAAGTGGTTTTTCAACACTAACACAAGTGCGAAAAGTGGTTTTTCAACACTAACACAAGTGTGAAAAGTGTTTTTTCCACACTAATACAAGTGCAAAAGTGGTTTCCTGCACCAACACAAGTGGGAAAAGTGGATTTTCAACACTAACACAAGTGCGAAAAGTGGTTTTTCAACACTAACACAAGTGCGAAAAGTGTTTTTTCCACACTAATCCAAGTGCAAAAGTGGTTTCCTGCACCAACACAAGTGCGAAAAGTGGTTTTTCAACACTAACACAAGTGCGAAAAGTGGTTTTTCAACACTAACACAAGTGCGAAAAGTGGTTTTTCAACACTATCACAAGTGCAAAAAGGGTTTTTCCACACTAATACAAGTGCAAAAGTGGTTTTCTGCACCAACATATGTGCGAAAAGTGGTTTTTCAACACTAACACAAGTGCGAAAAGTGGTTTTTCAACACTAACACAAGTGCGAAAAGTGTTTTTTCCACACTAATACAAGTGCAAAAGTGGTTTCCTGCACCAACACAAGTGCGAAAAGTGGTTTTTCAACACTAACACAAGTGCGAAAAGTGGTTTTTCAACACTAACACAAGTGCGAAAAGTGGTTTTTCAACACTAACACAAGTGCGAAAAGTGGTTTCCTGCACAAACACAGATGCCAAAAGTGGTTTTTCAACACTAACACAAGTGTGAAAAGTGGTTTTTCAACACTAACACAAGTGCGAAAAGTGGTTTTTCCACACTAATACAAGTGCAAAAGTGGTTTCCTGCACCAACACAAGTGCGAAAAGTGGTTTTTCAACACTAACACAAGTGCGAAAAGTGGTTTTTCAACAATATCACAAGTGCAAAAAGTGGTTTTTCCACACTAATACAAGTACAAATGTGGTTTCCTGCACCAACACAAGTGCGAAAAGTGGTTTTTCAACATTAACACAAGTGCGAAAAGTGGTTTTTCAACACTAACACAAGTGCGAAAAGTGGTTTTTCAACACTAACACAAGTGTGAAAAGTGGTTTTTCCACACTAATGCAAGTGCAAAAGTGGTTTCCTGCACCAACGCAAGTCCGAAAAGTGGTTTTTCAACACTAACACAAGTGCGAAAAGTGGTTTTTCAACACTAACACAAGTGCAAAAAGTGGTTTTTCAACACTAACACAAGTGTGAAAAGTGGTTTTTCCACACTAATGCAAGTGCAAAAGTGGTTTCCTGCACCAACACAAGTGCGAAAAGTGGTCTTTCAACACTAACACAATTGCGAAAAGTGGTTTTTCAACAATATCACAAGTGCAAAAAGTGTTTTTTCCATACTAAAACAAGTGCAAAAAGTGGTTTTTCAACACTAACACAAGTGCGAAAAGTGGTTTTTCAACACTAACACAAGTGCGAAAAGTGGTTTTTCAAAACTAACACAAGTGCGAAAAGTATTTTTTCCACACTAATACAAGTGCAAAAGTGGTTTCCTGCACCAACACAAGTGCAAAAAGTGTTTTTTCAACACCAACACAAGTGCGAAAAGTGGTTTTTCAACACTAACACAGGTGTGAAAAGTGGTTTTTCAACACTAACACAAGTGCGAAAAGTGTTTTTTCCACACTAATACAAGTGCAAACGTGGTTTCCTGCACCAACACAAGTGCGAAAAGTGGTGTTTCAACACTATCACAAGTGCAAAAAGTGTTTTTTCAACACAAACACAAGTGAGAAAAGTGGATTTTCAACACTAACACAAGTGCGAAAAGTGGTTTTTCAACACTAACACGAGTGCGAAAAGTGTTTTTTCCACACTAATACAAGTGCAAAAGTGGTTTCCTGCACCAACACAAGTGCGAAAAGTGGTTTTTCAACACTAACACAAGTGCGAAAAGTGTTTTTTCCACACTAATACAAGTGCAAAAGTGGTTTCCTGCACCAACACAAGTGCGAAAAGTGGTTTTTCAACACTAACACAAGTGCGAAAAGTGGTTTTTCAACACTAACACAAGTGCGAAAAGTGGTTTTTCAACACTAACACAAGTGCGAAAAGTGGTTTCCTGCACAAACACAGATGCCAAAAGTGGTTTTTCAACACTAACACAAGTGTGAAAAGTGGTTTTTCAACACTAACACAAGTGCGAAAAGTGGTTTTTCAACAATAACACAAGTGCGAAAAGTGTTTTTTCCACACTAATACAAGTGCAAAAGTGGTTTCCTGCACCAACACAAGTGTGAAAAGTGGTTTTTCAACACTAACACAAGTGCGAAAAGTGGTTTTTCAACACTATCACAAGTGCAAAAAGTGTTTTTTCCACACTAATACAAGTGCAAAAGTGGTTTCCTGCACCAACACAAGTGCGAAAAGTGGTTTTTCAACACTAACACAAGTGCGAAAAGTGGTTTTTCAACAATATCACAAGTGCAAAAAGTGGTTTTTCCACACTAATACAAGTACAAATGTGGTTTCCTGCACCAACACAAGTGCGAAAAGTGGTTTTTCAACACTAACACAAGTGCGAAAAGTGGTTTTTCAACACTAACACAAGTGCGAAAAGTGGTTTTTCAACACTAACACAAGTGTGAAAAGTGGTTTTTCCACACTAATGCAAGTGCAAAAGTGGTTTCCTGCACCAACGCAAGTACGAAAAGTGGTTTTTCAACACTAACACAAGTGCGAAAAGTGGTTTTTCAACACTAACACAAGTGCAAAAAGTGGTTTTTCAACACTAACACAAGTGTGAAAAGTGGTTTTTCCACACTAATGCAAGTGCAAAAGTGGTTTCCTGCACCAACACAAGTGCGAAAAGTGGTCTTTCAACACTAACACAATTGCGAAAAGTGGTTTTTCAACAATATCACAAGTGCAAAAAGTGTTTTTTCCATACTAAAACAAGTGCAAAAAGTGGTTTTTCAACACTAACACAAGTGCGAAAAGTGGTTTTTCAACACTAACACAAGTGCGAAAAGTGGTTTTTCAAAACTAACACAAGTGCGAAAAGTATTTTTTCCACACTAATACAAGTGCAAAAGTGGTTTCCTGCACCAACACAAGTGCAAAAAGTGTTTTTTCAACACCAACACAAGTGCAAAAAGTGGTTTTTCAACACTAACACAGGTGTGAAAAGTGGTTTTTCAACACTAACACAAGTGCGAAAAGTGTTTTTTCCACACTAATACAAGTGCAAACGTGGTTTCCTGCACCAACACAAGTGCGAAAAGTGGTGTTTCAACACTATCACAAGTGCAAAAAGTGTTTTTTCAACACAAACACAAGTGAGAAAAGTGGATTTTCAACACTAACACAAGTGCGAAAAGTGGTTTTTCAACACTAACACGAGTGCGAAAAGTGTTTTTTCCACACTAATACAAGTGCAAAAGTGGTTTCCTGCACCAACACAAGTGCGAAAAGTGGTTTTTCAACACCAACACAAGTGCGAAAAGTGGTTTTTCAACACTAACACAAGTGCGAAAAGTGGTTTTTCAACACTAACACAAGTGCGAAAAGTGGTTTTTCAACACCAACACAAGTGTGAAAAGTGTTTTTTCAACACCAACACAAGTGCGAAAAGTGTTTTTTCCACACTAATACAAGTGCAACAGTGGTTTCCTGCACCAACACAAGTGCGAAAAGTGGTTTTTCAACACTAACACAAGTGCGAAAAGTGGTTTTTCAACACTAACACAAGTGCGAAAAGTGGTTTTTCAACACTAACACAAGTGTGAAAAGTGGTTTTTCAACACTATCACAAGTGCAAAAAGTGTTTTTCCACACTAATACAAGTGCAAAAGTGGTTTTTCAACACTAACACAAGTGCAAAACGTGTTTTTTCCACACTACTACAAGTGCAAAAGTGGTTTCCTGCACCAACACAAGTGCGAAAAGTGGTTTTTCAACACTAACACAAGTGCGAAAAGTGGTTTTTCAACACTAACACAAGTGCGAAAAGTGGTTTTTCAACACTAACACAAGTGCGAAAAGTGGTTTTTCAACACTAACACAAGTGTGAAAAGTGTTTTTTCCACAGTAATACAAGTGCAAAAGTGGTTTCCTGCACCAACACAAGTGCGAAAAGTGGTTTTTCAACACCAACACAAGCGCGAAAAGTGGTTTTTCAACACTAACACAAGTGTGAAAAGTGGTTTTTCAACACTAACACAAGTGCGAAAAGTGTTTTTTCCACACTAATACAAGTGCAAACGTGGTTTCCTGCACCAACACGAGTGCGAAAAGTGGTGTTTCAACACAATCACAAGTGCAAAAAGTGTTTTTTCAACACCAACACAAGTGAGAAAAGTGGTTTTTCAACACTAACACAAGTGCGAAAAGTGGTTTTTCAACACTAACACGAGTGCGAAAAGTGTTTTTTCCACACTAATACAAGTGCAAAAGTGGTTTCCTGCACCAACACAAGTGCGAAAAGTGGTTTTTCAACACCAACACAAGTGCGAAAAGTGTTTTTTCATCACTATCACAAGTGCGAAAAGTGGTTTTTCAACACTATCACAAGTGCAAAAAGTGTTTTTTCAACACCAACACAAGTGCGAAAAGTGTTTTTTCCACACTAATACAAGTGCAACAGTGGTTTCCTGCACCAACACAAGTGCGAAAAGTGGTTTTTCAACACTAACACAAGTGCGAAAAGTGGTTTTTCAACACTAATACAAGTGCGAAAAGTGTTTTTTCCACACTAATCCAAGTGCAAAAGTGGTTTCCTGCACCAACACAAGTGCGAAAAGTGGTTTTTCAACACTAACACAAGTGCGAAAAGTGGTTTTTCAACACTAACACAAGTGCGAAAAGTGGTTTTTCAACACTATCACAAGTGCAAACGTGGTTTCCTGCACCAACACAAGTGCGAAAAGTGGTGTTTCAACACTAATACAAGTGCAAAAGTGGTTTCCTGCACCAACGCAAGTGCAAAAAGTGGTTTTTCAACACTAACACAAGTGCGAAGAGTGGTTTTTCAACAATATCACAAGTGCAAAAAGTGTTTTTTCCACACTAATACAAGTGCAAAAGTGGTTTCCTGCACCAACACAAGTGCGAAAAGTGGTTTTTCAACACTAACACAAATGCGAAAAGTGGTTTTTCAACACTAACACAAGTGTGAAAAGTGTTTTTTCCACAGTAATACAAGTGCAAAAGTGGTTTCCTGCACCAACACAAGTGTGAAAAGTGGTTTTTCAACACTAACACAAGTGCGAAAAGTGGTTTTTCAACACTAACACAAGTGCGAAAAGTGTTTTTTCCACACTAATACAAGTGCAAAAGTGGTTTCCTGCACCAACACAAGTGGGAAAAGTGGATTTTCAACTCTAACACAAGTGCGAAAAGTGGTTTTTCAACACTAACACAAGTGCGAAAAGTGTTTTTTCCACACTAATCCAAGTGCAAAAGTGGTTTCCTGCACCAACACAAGTGCGAAAAGTGGTTTTTCAACACTAACACAAGTGCGAAAAGTGGTTTTTCAACACTAACACAAGTACGAAAAGTGGTTTTTCAACACTATCACAAGTGCAAAAAGGGTTTTTCCACACTAATACAAGTGCAAAAGTGGTTTTCTGCACCAACACATGTGCGAAAAGTGGTTTTTCAACACTAACACAAGTGCGAAAAGTGGTTTTTCCACACTAATACAAGTGCAAAAGTGGTTTTTCAACACTAACACAAGTGCAAAACGTGTTTTTTCCACACTACTACAAGTGCAAAAGTGGTTTCCTGCACCAACACAAGTGCGAAAAGTGGTTTTTCAACACTAACACAAGTGCGAAAAGTGGTTTTTCAACACTAACACAAGTGCGAAAAGTGGTTTTTCAACACTAACACAAGTGCGAAAAGTGGTTTTTCAACACCAACACAAGTGTGAAAAGTGTTTTTTCAACACCAACACAAGTGCGAAAAGTGTTTTTTCCACACTAATACAAGTGCAACAGTGGTTTCCTGCACCAACACAAGTGCGAAAAGTGGTTTTTCAACACTAACACAAGTGCGAAAAGTGGTTTTTCAACACTAACACAAGTGCGAAAAGTGGTTTTTCAACACTAACACAAGTGTGAAAAGTGGTTTTTCAACACTATCACAAGTGCAAAAAGTGTTTTTCCACACTAATACAAGTGCAAAAGTGGTTTTTCAACACTAACACAAGTGCAAAACGTGTTTTTTCCACACTACTACAAGTGCAAAAGTGGTTTCCTGCACCAACACAAGTGCGAAAAGTGGTTTTTCAACACTAACACAAGTGCGAAAAGTGGTTTTTCAACACTAACACAAGTGCGAAAAGTGGTTTTTCAACACTAACACAAGTGCGAAAAGTGGTTTTTCAACACTAACACAAGTGTGAAAAGTGTTTTTTCCACAGTAATACAAGTGCAAAAGTGGTTTCCTGCACCAACACAAGTGCGAAAAGTGGTTTTTCAACACCAACACAAGCGCGAAAAGTGGTTTTTCAACACTAACACAAGTGTGAAAAGTGGTTTTTCAACACTAACACAAGTGCGAAAAGTGTTTTTTCCACACTAATACAAGTGCAAACGTGGTTTCCTGCACCAACACGAGTGCGAAAAGTGGTGTTTCAACACAATCACAAGTGCAAAAAGTGTTTTTTCAACACCAACACAAGTGAGAAAAGTGGTTTTTCAACACTAACACAAGTGCGAAAAGTGGTTTTTCAACACTAACACGAGTGCGAAAAGTGTTTTTTCCACACTAATACAAGTGCAAAAGTGGTTTCCTGCACCAACACAAGTGCGAAAAGTGGTTTTTCAACACCAACACAAGTGCGAAAAGTGTTTTTTCAACACTATCACAAGTGCGAAAAGTGGTTTTTCAACACTATCACAAGTGCAAAAAGTGTTTTTTCAACACCAACACAAGTGCGAAAAGTGTTTTTTCCACACTAATACAAGTGCAACAGTGGTTTCCTGCACCAACACAAGTGCGAAAAGTGGTTTTTCAACACTAACACAAGTGCGAAAAGTGGTTTTTCAACACTAATACAAGTGCGAAAAGTGTTTTTTCCACACTAATCCAAGTGCAAAAGTGGTTTCCTGCACCAACACAAGTGCGAAAAGTGGTTTTTCAACACTAACACAAGTGCGAAAAGTGGTTTTTCAACACTAACAC
This sequence comes from Myxine glutinosa, assembly GCF_964187855.1. NCBI lineage: Eukaryota > Metazoa > Chordata > Myxini > Myxiniformes > Myxinidae > Myxine > Myxine glutinosa. Next base: position 109,444 of record NW_027617467.1, read on the forward strand.
AAGTGCGAAAAGTGGTTTTTCAACACTATCACAAGTGCAAACGTGGTTTCCTGCACCAACACAAGTGCGAAAAGTGGTGTTTCAACACTATCACAAGTGCAAAAAGTGTTTTTTCAACACAAACACAAGTGAGAAAAGTGGATTTTCAACACTAACACAAGTGCGAAAAGTGGTTTTTCAACACTAACACGAGTGCGAAAAGTGTTTTTTCCACACTAATACAAGTGCAAAAGTGGTTTCCTGCACCAACACAAGTGCGAAAAGTGGTTTTTCAACACCAACACAAGTGTGAAAAGTGTTTTTTCAACACCAACACAAGTGCGAAAAGTGTTTTTTCCACACTAATACAAGTGCAACAGTGGTTTCCTGCACCAACACAAGTGCGAAAAGTGGTTTTTCAACACTAACACAAGTGCGAAAAGTGGTTTTTCAACACTAATACAAGTGCGAAAAGTGTTTTTCCACACTAATCCAAATGCAAAAGTGGTTTCCTGCACCAACAAAAGTGCGAAAAGTGGTTTTTCAACACTAACACAAGTGCGAAAAGTGGTTTTTCAACACTAACACAAGTGTGAAAAGTGGTTTTTCAACACTATCACAAGTGCAAAAAGTGTTTTTCCACACTAATACAAGTGCAAAAGTGGTTTTTCAACACTAACACAAGTGCAAAACGTGTTTTTTCCACACTACTACAAGTGCAAAAGTGGTTTCCTGCACCAACACAAGTGCGAAAAGTGGTTTTTCAACACTAACACAAGTGCGAAAAGTGGTTTTTCAACACTAACACAAGTGCGAAAAGTGGTTTTTCAACACTAACACAAGTGCGAAAAGTGGTTTTTCAACACTAACACAAGTGTGAAAAGTGTTTTTTCCACAGTAATACAAGTGCAAAAGTGGTTTCCTGCACCAACACAAGTGCGAAAAGTGGTTTTTCAACACCAACACAAGCGCGAAAAGTGGTTTTTCAACACTAACACAAGTGTGAAAAGTGGTTTTTCAACACTAACACAAGTGCGAAAAGTGTTTTTTCCACACTAATACAAGTGCAAACGTGGTTTCCTGCACCAACACAAGTGCGAAAAGTGGTGTTTCAACACAATCACAAGTGCAAAAAGTGTTTTTTCAACACCAACACAAGTGAGAAAAGTGGTTTTTCAACACTAACACAAGTGCGAAAAGTGGTTTTTCAACACTAACACGAGTGCGAAAAGTGTTTTTTCCACACTAATACAAGTGCAAAAGTGGTTTCCTGCACCAACACAAGTGCGAAAAGTGGTTTTTCAACACCAACACAAGTGCGAAAAGTGTTTTTTCAACACTATCACAAGTGCGAAAAGTGGTTTTTCAACACTATCACAAGTGCAAAAAGTGTTTTTTCAACACCAACACAAGTGCGAAAAGTGTTTTTTCCACACTAATACAAGTGCAACAGTGGTTTCCTGCACCAACACAAGTGCGAAAAGTGGTTTTTCAACACTAACACAAGTGCGAAAAGTGGTTTTTCAACACTAATACAAGTGCGAAAAGTGTTTTTTCCACACTAATCCAAGTGCAAAAGTGGTTTCCTGCACCAACACAAGTGCGAAAAGTGGTTTTTCAACACTAACACAAGTGCGAAAAGTGGTTTTTCAACACTAACACAAGTGCGAAAAGTGGTTTTTTCAACACTATCACAAGTGCAAAAAGTGTTTTTCCACACTAATACAAGTGCAAAAGTGGTTTTTCAACACTAACACAAGTGCAAAAAGTGTTTTTTCCACACTACTACAAGTGCAAAAGTGGTTTCCTGCACCAACACAAGTGCGAAATGTGGTTTTTCAACACTAACACAAGTGCGAAAAGTGGTTTTTCAACACTAACACAAGTGCGAAAAGTGGTTTTTCAACACTAACATAAGTGTGAAAAGTGGTTTTTCAACACTAACACAAGTGCGAAAAGTGTTTTTTCCACACTAATACAAGTGCAAAAGTGGTTTCCTGCACCAACACAAGTGCGAAAAGTGGTTTTTTCAACACTAACACAAGTGCGAAAAGTGGTTTTTCAACACTAACATAAGTGCGAAAAGTGGTTTTTCAACACTAACACAAGTGCGAAAAGTGGTTTTTCCACACTAATACAAGTGCAAAAGTGGCTTCCTGCACCAACGCAAGTGCGAAAAGTGGTTTTTCAACACTAACACAAGTGCGAAAAGTGGTTTTTCAACACTATCACAAGTGCAAAAAGTGTTTTTTCCACACTAATACAAGTGCAAAAGTGGTTTCCTGCACCAACACAAGTGCGAAAAGTGGTTTTTCAACACTAACACAAGTGCGAAAAGTGGTTTTTCAACAATATCACAAGTGCAAAAAGTGGTTTTTCCACACTAATACAAGTGCAAAAGTGGTTTCCTGCACCAACGCAAGTGCGAAAAGTGGTTTTTCAACACTAAAACAAGTGCGAAAAGTGGTTTTTCAACACTATCACAAGTGCAAAAAGTGTTTTTTCCACACTAATACAAGTGCCAAAGTGGTTTCCTGCACCAACACAAGTGCGAAAAGTGGTTTTTCAACACTAACACAAGTGCGAAAAGTGGTTTTTCAACAATATCACAAGTGCAAAAAGTGTTTTTTCCACACTAATACAAGTGCATAAGTGGTTTCCTGCACCAACACAAGTGAAAAAAAGTGGTTTTTCAACACTAACACAAGTGCGAAAAGTGGTTTTTCAACACTAACACAAGTGCGAAAAGTGTTTTTTCCACACTAATACAAGTGCAAAAGTGGTTTCCTGCACCAACACAAGTGTGAAAAGTGGTTTTTCAACACTAACACAAGTGCGAAAAGTGATTTTTCAACACTAACACAAGTGTAAAAAGTGGTTTTTCCACACTAATACAAGTGCAAAAGTGGTTTCCTGCACCAACGCAAGTGCGAAAGGTGGTTTTCCAACACTAACACAAGTGCGAAAAGTGGTTTTTCAACACTATCACAAGTGCAAAAAGTGTTTTTTCCACACTAATACAAGTGCAAAAGTGTTTTCCTGCACCAACACAAGTGCAAAATGTGGTTTTTCAACACTAACACAAGTGCGAAAAGTGGTTTTTCAACACTAACATAAGTGCGAAAAGTGGTTTTTCAACACTAACACAAGTGCGAAAAGTGGTTTTTCCACACTAATACAAGTGCAAAAGTGGTTTCCTGCACCAACACAAGTGCAAAAAGTGGTTTTTCAACACTAACACAAGTGCGAAAAGTGGTTTTTCAACACTATCACAAGTGCAAAAAGTGTTTTTTCCACACTAATACAAGTGCAAAAGTGGTTTCCTGCACCAACACAAGTGCGAAAAGTGGTTTTTCAACACTAACACAAGTGCGAAAAGTGGTTTTTCAACAATATCACAAGTGCAAAAAGTGGTTTTTCCACACTAATACAAGTACAAAAGTGGTTTCCTGCACCAACACAAGTGCGAAAAGTGGTTTTTCAACACTAACACAAGTGCGAAAAGTGGTTTTTCAACACTAACACAAGTGCGAAAAGTGGTTTTTCAACACTAACACAAGCGCGAAAAGTGGTTTTTCCACACTAATACAAGTGCAAAAGTGGTTTCCTGCACCAACGCAAGTGCGAAAAATGGTTTTTCAACACTAACACAAGTGCGAAAAGTGGTTTTTCAACACTAACACAAGTGCGAAAAGTCGTTTTTCAACACTAACACAAGTGCGAAAAGTGGTTTTTCCACACTAATACAAGTGCAAAAGTGGTTTCCTGCACCAACACAAGTGCAAAAAGTGGTTTTTCAACACTAACACAAGTGCGAAAAGTGGTGTTTCAACACTATCATAAGTGCAAAAAGTGTTTTTTCCACACTAATACAAGTGCAAAAGTGGTTTCCTGCACCAACACAAGTGCGAAAAGTGGTTTTTCAACACTAACACAAGTGCAAAAAGTGGTTTTCAACACTAACACAAGTGCGAAAAGTGGTTTTTCAACACTAACAAAAGTGCGAAAAGTGGTTTTTCAACACTAACACAAGTGCAAAAAGTGTTTTTTCCTCACTAATACAAGTGCAAAAGTGGTTTCCTGCACCAACACAAGTGCGAAAAGTGGTTTTTCAACACTAACACAAGTGCAAAAAGTGGTTTTCAACACTAACACAAGTGCGAAAAGTGGTTTTTTCAACACCAACACAAGTGCGAAAAGTGGTTTTTCAACACTAACACAAGTGCGAAAAGTGGTTTTCCAACACTAACACAAGTGTGAAAAGTGGTTTTTCAACACTAACACAAGTGCGAAAAGTGGTTTTTCCACACTAATACAAGTGCAAAAGTGGTTTCCTGCACCAACGCAAGTGCAAAAAGTGGTTTTTCAACACTAACACAAGTGCGAAGAGTGGTTTTTCAACACTATCACAAGTGCAAAAAGTGTTTTTTCCACACTAATACAAGTGCAAAAGTGGTTTCCTGCACCAACACAAGTGCGAAAAGTGGTTTTTCAACACTAACACAAGTGCGAAAAGTGGTTTTTCAACAATATCACAAGTGCAAAAAGTGTTTTTTCCACACTAATACAAGTGCAAAAGTGGTTTCCTGCACCAACACAAGTGCGAAAAGTGGTTTTTCAACACTAACACAAATGCGAAAAGTGGTTTTTCAACACTAACACAAGTGTGAAAAGTGTTTTTTCCACAGTAATACAAGTGCAAAAGTGGTTTCCTGCACCAACACAAGTGTGAAAAGTGGTTTTTCAACACTAACACAAGTGCGAAAAGTGGTTTTTCAACACTAACACAAGTGCGAAAAGTGTTTTTTCCACACTAATACAAGTGCAAAAGTGGTTTCCTGCACCAACACAAGTGGGAAAAGTGGATTTTCAACTCTAACACAAGTGCGAAAAGTGGTTTTTCAACACTAACACAAGTGCGAAAAGTGTTTTTTCCACACTAATCCAAGTGCAAAAGTGGTTTCCTGCACCAACACAAGTGCGAAAAGTGGTTTTTCAACACTAACACAAGTGCGAAAAGTGGTTTTTCAACACTAACACAAGTACGAAAAGTGGTTTTTCAACACTATCACAAGTGCAAAAAGGGTTTTTCCACACTAATACAAGTGCAAAAGTGGTTTTCTGCACCAACACATGTGCGAAAAGTGGTTTTTCAACACTAACACAAGTGCGAAAAGTGGTTTTTCCACACTAATACAAGTGCAAAAGTGGTTTCCTGCACCAACGCAAGTGCGAAAAGTGGTTTTTCAACACTAAAACAAGTGCGAAAAGTGGTTTTTCAACACTATCACAAGTGCAAAAAGTGTTTTTTCCACACTAATACAAGTGCAAAAGTGGTTTCCTGCACCAACACAAGTGCGAAAAGTGGTTTTTCAACACTAACACAAGTGCGAAAAGTGGTTTTTCAACAATATCACAAGTGCAAAAAGTGTTTTTTCCACACTAATACAAGTGCAAAAGTGGTTTCCTGCACCAACACAAGTGAAAAAAGTGGTTTTTCAACACTAACACAAGTGCGAAAAGTGGTTTTTCAACACTAATACAAGTGCGAAAAGTGTTTTTTCCACACTAATACAAGTGCAAAAGTGGTTTCCTGCACCAACACAAGTGTGAAAAGTGGTTTTTCAACACTAACACAAGTGCGAAAAGTGATTTTTCAACACTAACACAAGTGCAAAAAGTGGTTTTTCCACACTAATACAAGTGCAAAAGTGGTTTCCTGCACCAACGCAAGTGTGAAAGGTGGTTTTTCAACACTAACACAAGTGCGAAAAGTGGTTTTTCAACACTATCACAAGTGCAAAAAGTGTTTTTTCCACACTAATACAAGTGCAAAAGTGGTTTCCTGCACCAACACAAGTGCAAAATGTGGTTTTTCAACACTAACACAAGTGCGAAAAGTGGTTTTTCAACACTAACATAAGTGCGAAAAGTGGTTTTTCAACACTAACACAAGTGCGAAAAGTGGTTTTTCCACACTAATACAAGTGCAAAAGTGGTTTCCTGCACCAACACAAGTGCAAAAAGTGGTTTTTCA